>NW_011493844.1:8708-17944 GCF_000754665.1 Bison bison bison | reverse complement strand
TGTTATGTCAGAGAGTGTTTTGCCTAATGTTCTCCTCTAGGAGTTTTATAGTTTCTGGTCTTACGTTGAGATCTTTAATCCATTTTGAGTTTATTTTTGTGTAAGGTGTTAGAAAGTGCTCTAGTTTCATTCTTTTACAAGTGGTTGACCAGTTTTCCCAGCACCACTTGTTAAAGAGATTGTCTTTAATCCATTGTATATTCTTGCCTCCTTTGTCAAAGATAAGGTGTCCATATGTGCATGGATTTATCTCTGGGCTTTCTATATTGTTTCATTGATCTATATTTCTATCTTTGTGCCAGTACCATACTGTCTTGATGACTGTGGCTTTTTAGTAGAGCCTGAAGTCAGGTAGGTTGATTCCTCCAGTTCCATTCTTCTTTCTCAAGATAGCTTTGGATATTCAAGGTTTTTTGTATTTCCATACAAATTGTGAAATTATTTGTTCTAGCTCTGTGAAGAATACCATTGGTAGCTTGATAGGGATTGCATTGAATCTATAAATTGCTTTGGGTAATATACTCATTTTCACTATATTTATTCTTCCAATCCATGAACATGGTATATTTCTCCATCTATTAGTGTCCTCTTTGATTTCTTTCACCAGTGTTTTATAGTTTTCTATATATAGGTCTTTAGTTTCTTTAGGTAGATATATTCCTAAGTATTTTATTCTTTCTGTTGCAATGGTGAATGGAATTGTTTCCTTAATTTTTCTTTCTGTTTCCTCACTATTAGTGTATAGGAATTCAAGGGATTTCTGTGTGTTGATTTTATATCCTGCAACCTTACTATAATCATTGATTAGTTCTAGTAATTTTCTGGTGGAGTCTATAGAGTTTTCTATGTAGAGGATCATGTCACCTGCAAACAGTGAGTGTTTTACTTCTTCTTTTCCAATTTGGATTCTTTTATTTCTTTTTCTGCTCTGATTGCTATGGCCAAAACTTCCAAAACTATGTTGAATAGTAGTGGTGAGAGTGGGCACCCTTGTCTTGTTCCTGACTTTAGAGGAAATGCTTTCAATTTTTCACCATTGAGGATAATGTTTGCTGTGGGTTTGTCATATATAGCTTTTATTATGTTGAGGTATGTTCCTTATACTCCTGCTTTCTGGAAAGTTTTTATCATAAATAGATGTTGAATTTTGCCAAAGGCTTTCTCTGCATCTATTGAGATAATCATATGGTTCTTATCTTTCGATTTGTTAATGTGGTGTATTACATTGATTGATTTGCGGATATTGAAGAATCCTTGCATCCCTGGGATAAAGCCCACTTGGTCATGGTGTATGATCTTTTTAATGTATTGTTGGATTCTGATTGCTAGAATTTTGTTAAGAATTTTTGCATCTATGTTTATCAGTGATATTGGCCTGTAGTTTTCTTTTTTTGTGGGACCTTTGTCAGGTTTTGGTATTAGGGTGATGGTGACCTCATAGAATGAGTTTGGAAGTTTACCTTCCTCTGCAATTTTCTGGAAGAGTTTGAGTAGGATAGGTGTTAGCTCTTCTCTAAATTTTTGGTAGAATTCAGCTGTGAAGCCGTCTGGACCTGGGCTTTTGTTTGCTGGAAGATTTTTTATTACAGTTTCAATTTCCGTGCTTGTGATGGGTCTGTTAAGATTTTCTATCTCTTCCTGGTCAGACAACACAGAAATACAAAGGATCATAAGAGACTACTATCAACAATTATATGCCAATAAAATGGACAACTTGGAAGAAATGGACAAATTCTTAGAAATGTAATTCTATTTTTAATTTTTGAGAATGGCCATTCTGTTTTCCACAGTGACTACAACAATTTACATTCCCACCAACAGTGTACCATGGTTCCCTTTCTTTATATCCTTGAAATTATTTCTTATTTGTGTTCTTTTTGATGACAGCCATTCTGACAGGTGTGAGATAATATCTCATTGTGGCTTTGATATGCATTTCCCTGATGATTAGTGATATTGAGCATCTTTTCATATGACTGTTGTTTACATTTTCTCTTTGGAAAAATATCTATCCAGATTTTCTCCTCATTTTTTAATTGGTTTCTTGTTTTCTTGATGTTGAGTTGTATGGGCTGTTTATATATGTTGGATATAAATCCCTTATCAGTCATATCATTTGGAAATATTTTCTCCCATTCAGTAGGTTATCTTCTCATTTTGCTGATGGTTTCCTTTGCTGTGCAAAAGGTGTTTAACTTGAATTAGGTTTTGTTTGTTTATTTTTGCTTTTATTTCCTTCACTTCAGGGACAGATTCAAAAAATATATTTTTATGACTTATGTAAAATAGCATTCTTCCTATGTTTTCCGCTATGACTTTTATGGTATCCCAGCTTACATTTACCTCTTTAAACTACTTCAAGTTTTTTCTTCCTTTTTTTTTACATGGTGTCAAAGAATGTTCTAATTTTTCCTGCTTCCTTACCCTGCTCTAATTTCCTTGATGAGAGGAATATATCTTAGCTATAATTTTATCTTCTTTATTGAGGCAGATTAAATGTTTGTTGAATAAATAAATTATTTGAAATGAAAAACAGGTATTATAGCCATTTTACTATTTTTGTCATTTTATAGATTTATTAATATATAAGTGAAATATATTAAACTTCATATATTTAATGCATTTGATGAGTTTTGTCATACGTATAAACTCTTGAAACACAACACAATCAAGACAATCTACTTTTTCACCCTAAAATTTTCCTCACACCTGTAATTCTTTCCCTCTCTATCCTCTCATCATCCCCAGGAAACTACTGGTCTGCATTCTGTTTCTAGATTAGTTTCCAGTTTCTAGAATTTTATCTAAGTGGAATCATATGTATATGTACTCTTTGTTGTTTGGCTTCTTTCTCTCATATTTTTAAGTTAGCTCCATTATGCTGCATACATCAATAACTAGATTCTTTTGTTTCTTTGTATTTTATTGTATTGACGCTTACTCCTTGGAAGGAAAGTTATGACCAACCTAGATAGCATATTCAAAAGCAGAGACATTACTTTGCCAACAAAGGTTCATCTAGTCAAGGCTATGGTTTTTCCTGTCGTCATGTATGGATGTGAGAGTTGGACTGTGAAGAAGGCTGAGCACTGAAGAATTGATGCTTTTGAACTGTGATGTTGGAGAAGACTCTTAAGAGTCCCTTGGACTGCAAGGAGATCCAACCAGTCCATTCTGAAGGAGATCAGCCCTGGGATTTCTTTGGAAGGAATGATGCTAAAGCTGAAACTCCAGTACTTTGGCCACCTCATTGGAAGAGTTGACTCATTGGAAAAGACTCTGATGCTGGGAAGGATTGGGGGCAAGAGGAGAAGGGGACGACAGAGGATGAGATGGCTGGATGGCATCACTGACTCAATGGACGTGAGTCTGAGTGAACTCCGGGAGTTGGTGATGAACAGGGAGGCCTGGCGTGCTGCACTTCATGGGGTCGCAAAGAGTCGGACTCGACTAAGTGACTGATCTGATCTGATTGATAAACAACATTTGTTTATCCATTCACCTATTGAAGGACATTTGAGTTGTTTCTAGTTTTTATACAGTATTTGACAAATGAATAAATGTATGTCAAACACAATAGGCAATTTGCATAAAGTCAAAGGGTTAGAAAATAATAGGGTAAGGACTCAAGCCCAAGTCTTGTAACGTTAGAAATTCTAGCATGCATTAAAATGTATCATCACAGGAAATTTCAAGTACAATTTTTACGCTACTTTGACTTTCATTCATGTTTAGACTATTGTTCCTTTTTAAAAATAATTCATTGTGTTAAGCATTCCTTCTGTTAAAAACAACAGCATGTAAATTTTAAACAGCACATAAATTCAGTATGTATCATTGGAGACATAAGTAGAGTCAATCTTTATAAAATAGGAATCTTTTTAGGGAAATACCAGTTACCTTTTGTGTAACATACTACGCCGAAATTCATGTATCTCATATCATACATATTGATTTTCTAAAACCCATCATTTTATTTGTTCCTGAGCGCACTGACTGGCTGGACAGTGCTCAGCAAGGATGGCTTAATTCTATATATGTTGTGTCAACTGAGCTCATTCACTCATGTGGCTATAATTTGAGCTGAAGGATTCAAGATGGCCTCATTCATGTGTCTAAAACCCCTTAATTGGCCTGATTCCCATGCTATATAACCTTATGTTCTTTCATTCTGCAGGGCCTCATTTTTAGAGTGCCTTTCAATCTCCAACCTTTTACTATATGGATTCCAGCAGTCTCCAATCATATAATAGAGGTTTCATGTATCTTAAAGGCCCAAGCCCAGAACCAGAAAATTTTAGTCCAACTGCGTGTATTGTTCAAAGTAAGTTATAAATCCATACACAGATTCAAAAGAAGGGGTGCAGATTCAACCTCCTGATGGAAGAAATGTCGTCTATTACTTTGATGGTAATCTTTGCACATAATCTATGATAGGAGCATTGAAAGAGTTCTACTAGCAAGGAAATGGATGCATGGATTATGTTATACTAACAAACATAGATGAATAAGTATATCTAAATCAGAACTGCTCCTTTTAAGGTATTCAATTCAAATGCCTTACTTTACATTTTAGTATCATGTCAATTTTCAAAATTTTGAGAATTAAAAAGTGTTGTTTCCTTATCAGGACTCTTCACTGTGTGATTAAACCAAAGCAAGCAACTGAAGAATAAGACCCTCCAAAATAAATAATATGAAGAAGAATATACTTTAGAGAAAGACACAAGAGAAATGTAACAGTATCTTTCCTTTTTGAAATTAATTAATTATTTTTGCTAGATGGAGTAAAGGTCAGATTGGGACATTTTTATTGAAAGCCTCTAGCAACAGGTATAATCTTACCTGACTTAATCTTGTCCAATGAGGAAAAAAATAACTGTACGTTTCCTCTTACACTGTTGCTTGTCCAAGAATGTAGTTTCTGCTTTTATCTGTGGTTCAAACACAAATCAAAGAGTTAGCACATACATGAAGACAATCCAGAAAAAAAAAAAAAAAGAGTCAAAAGAGATGGAAGTAAAGAACATAACCAGATACAGTCAGAAATGTATAGGAAAACTAGAACATGCTGTCAGAGGGCAGTGACTTTTCATATCAGATATGAAAAAATACAAATACTGCCATTTTCTTCTGAACATGAAGGAGAACTTTTCACATATTTGGAACAGATAGCATAAAGTATTTCAGTTTCTATAGTTTCTCTGCTGAACTAACATTCACTGCTATTTTCTTTTTTTCCTGGAGACCTGATGTTTAAAGGTTCTAGCAAGGAATAGCACTGATTCATGATCATCCCTTATGGCAATCATTCTTTGCCATCCTATACAATGGAAAAATGTTGGCAAAGGCAATCTCTAAAGAAGAGCCCTAGGACCTATGGACCTGAGAAAATTTATTCAAGTAAATACCTAAAATGTGGAATTGAAGAAATATATTTTAAACTAAATTTAATTCAAGACATCTAAAATTTGAACTGTTGAAAATTTACTATAATGTTTTCTCATTGGAAACTTATTATGTATGATTTTTTATTTGTTTTTTTAACTTCAAGAAGGATTCTATGATTCTGAAAGAAGTAAAGACTCTCAGTTCTAAGGGTAATGATTTTAAGTATCCTCTTCAAAGGTCTTCCCTGGTTGGCTCAGATGGTAAAGAATGTGCCTGAAATGAGAGAGAAGTGGGTTCAATCCCTGGGTCAGTAAGATCCCCTAGAGAAGCTAACAGATACCCATTCCAGTATTCTTGCCTGGAGAATTCCATGGACAGAGGAGCCTCATGGGCTACAATTGATGGGGTCATAAAGAGTTGGACACAGCTGAGAGACTGATACTTACTTACTATCCTCTTCAAAATATAGAAAGAGCCCTAAACTGACACTCCTACTAGTTTAGGTCAAAATAGTGCATTAAAAAGGAGATTCATAAAATTCATCTATTCTTACAGTGAGCTTTTGAAACAAAATCAAATTTAAAACTCTTGGAAATATGCCCATCCATACAAAAAAGCAGAAATATTGGCATATAGAACATACAAATTTTCAAGATGGCACAATGCCTAGAGAAAAACATTAGAAAATCTGGGCTCATCCCCAACTTCATTGATGTCTTTCTGCATAACCTTGAAGTTTCTCATTTAACTCTTTCAAATCCTTGTTTTTCCCAACTCTATAATGTGATACTTAAATAAATTCATTTTATTCATACATAACTGAACATACACAGAAAGTCTTGTAAGGGTGCAAAAAAAACTGGCGATACTTGCTTCTTCTGGGGAGGCCTCATTGGTTGCTGAGTAACAGGGATGTAAAGGAAACATTTCTCACTAGACATATTTTTTGCACCTTTTGCATTTGTACCATGTGCATGTATTATTGAGAAAGGGAGAGTAGGGAGAAAGAAGAAGAGGGGATGAGAGGGAAGAGAAGGGAAGACAGAAAAGGGAGAGGGTGAAGAAGAGGAGAGGAGAGGGTGAAAGAGGAAGGGAAAGAAGTTCAGTTCAGTTGCTCAGTCGTGTCCCACTCTTTGCAACCCCATGAATCGCAGCACGCCAGGCCTCCCTGTCCATCACCTACTCCCAGAGTTCACGCAAACTCACGTCCATCGAGTCGGTGGTGCCATCCAGCCATCTCATACTCTGTCATCCCCTTCTCCTCCTGCCCCCAATCCCTCCCAGCATCAGGGTCTTTTCCAATGAGTCAACTCTTCACATGAGGTGGCCAAAGTATTGGAGTTTCAGCTTCAGCATCAGTCCTTCCATGCAGTAGTTTGAGCATTCTTTGGCATTACCTTTCTTTGGGACTGGAATGAAAACTGACCTTTTCCAGTCCTGTGGCCACTGCTGAGTTTTCCAAATTAGCTGTCATTTTGAGTGCAGCCTCATCTTTCACAGCCTCATCTTTCAGGATTTGAAAGAGCTCAACTGGAATTCCATAACTTCCACTAGCTTTGTTCATAGTGATGCTTTCTAAGCGCCACTTGACTTCACATTCCAGGATGTCTGGCTCTAGGTGAGTGATCACACAGTCATGATTATCTGGGTCATGAAGTTCTTTTTTGTACAGTTCTCCTGTGTATTCTTGACACCTCTTCTTAATATCTTCCGCTTCTATTAGGTCCATACCATTTCTGTCCTTTATCGAGCCCATCTTTGCATGAAATGTTCCCTTGGTATCTCCAATTTTCTTGAAGAGATCTCTAGTCTTTTCCATTCTGTTGTTTTCCTCTGTTTCTTTGCATTGATCGCTGAGGAAGTCTTATATCTCCTTGTTATTCTTTGGAACTCTGCATTCAGATGTTTATATCTTTGCTTTTCTCCTTTGCTTTTCACTTCTCGTCTTTTCACAGCTATTTGTACGGCCTCCTCAGACAGCCATTTTGCTTTTTTGCATTTCTTTTCTAGCCTTTAAACTAAAGAGGAAGGGAGAGGGTGAGGAGAGGAGGGGGTAAAGGAGGGAAGGAAGGAAGAAGAAAGGAAAGAAGGGAAGAATGAAGGAAAGAAGGAAGGAAATTTTGTATCCATTTACATTCATAGATAATCCCAAGGCCTTGGCTAACTGATATTCATTTCACTCATAAAATATTCATCTTATTTTGAAAAATATGATGTCTATTGTATGCTTTCTCCTTAATATCATTAGGTATGACTTTTTCATCTTACATTTTAAGTACTGCCTTGCTTGATTTATAATGTGCTTTTTTCCAGTCCTTATCGTCCACCCTTAACCCACGAAACTGGGTAAGCAGGTGCTCAGTAGTAGTCTATGAAGTGATCACTTTGAATGAGGAGGAATGATGCCAGATTATAACCTATTAGTACAGAAGCATCCCTTCTCTATTAATGCAATGTGTAGGGACACCCTGGAATCTTGCACAAGCTTGAGTAGGGAATTAGACCTGCATCACTTCTTAGCTCTTATCTTCCTGGTCATGTTATTCTACTTTCAAGAATAAACTGACTCGTATCCACACATTTGGGGGTAAATAGGAAGGATAGACAGACACACGGTATATTTCAAAGGAGAATTTAACAATATGGAAAACAGAAAGAGGTAAAGCAACATATGTTGCCTGTTTTATGTTTGGATGCCAAAGGGAAATAACAGTGGTACCTCTTGCAATGAGGAAAAGTGGGAAACATTTTGTCAAGGTGACTGACTCACCCTGTGGCCTTTCAATTCAACTAGGTTTGAGAGATGTAGAGTTTCTTGGAAGGAAAGATCGTCAGGAAAGAAATTTATTAGGCACAAGAATTTTAATGTGGACAAGCCACTACAGTTCAAAAACAAGCACCAAATTCAAAATGTTGCTGCACTGAGGTTCTCAAGTGTCTCTAAGATACAAATTCAGCCATCCTCAAGCCTTTGAAGAGGAAGCAACAGGAGGTAAATCAAGAAACACATCAAAAGTGCCTGCCCTGAATTGCTGGGGAAAGGGGAACCTGCAAGTGGCTCTGTTAACAGTGCTCTGGGCGCCAAGGCCACAGGCATGGACTGCTTTGAACAAAAGGGCTCTTCTCATTAACTTTCTGCTTCTCTTTTTGAAATCTCCCAGTGGGCAGCAGGGTTCTGTCAGTGAGCTTGTGCCCCTTATCCCTTAACTGAGAATCACTAGCTGTGCAGTGACTGAAACTTCATGTGTTGATGCCTTACTAGGAGGAAACATATTGTTGATACTTTTTCAGGAACTTCTTCAATAAATTTTCAAGATGTTTTAGACAATGCCTATATCCCATGTCCTGAGAAAGGCTCCAAACCCTTCCTTGAACTATCACTCATGATCGTCCCAATGGTTCCTGTATTCTTGTTATTTCTAGGCTCTGTCCGTGCGGTGCACATTTAGAAGTGCACTGAAAGGCAATATCCAGCAATGTGACCTTCTTTGAAGACCTGGACTACTAATCATTCAGTAAAACTTCATGAGAAATGATGAGTGTCCTTAAGGACCATAATAAATATTGTGGTTTTGATTTGCAGCTTATTTGTTTATTATTATGTACTCATTATCCATTTACTAAAAACCCACTGTGTGACTCACACTATCCAAATCTGTTGATATATTAATAGAAGTGAATAAAATTAACATAGTCTGCCTAAAAGAATATGCCAAGGTTCTGATAAGTTAGTGACAGCATCCATACTGACAAGAAGGTTGCTTGTTTTTTAAATATTCCAAAGTGTTCAGCATCACTTACCTAATCTCTTTATCTCTAGTTTCTTCCTCTCTAAATTCATCTAC
>NW_011493844.1:4352-8608 GCF_000754665.1 Bison bison bison | reverse complement strand
ATGCTCTAAGGCAACAAAATATTTTGTTTTCTTCTCTTTTATCTTATTAGTACTTTTTATTACTGACCTTCCTGTGTGTACTTATGTGTTCTTGTGACACAACCCTGAGTCATCTGCCCAGGCTCAATTTAATCATGCTCTCCTCTTTACTGCTTTCCAAACACTTCTCCATTCCCCACCTGAGAGTATTTGCTCTCGTACCTGTATTCTCATTTATTTTAAAATACAAGCCTACATCAATGTTCTATAGTCATTTTTCCTGCCAGTCTTCACCACTGCCTACCTAGCATCTTGTGGTCACAGTTGTGATAGCTTACTCCTGTTTACAATATTAAGAAATATTAGATTAACTAAATTTACTTTTGTCATATTGACTATAAATATGTTTTCAAAAGTCAGTCTGGAATATTATCAGTTATCTCACAAATCTGTAAGCTTTACTTATCAGTAAAAACTACAGATAGTAAAATAGAATAAACTAATATATTTAAGAAGCTATTGTACAAAAAGTATTTCTCAAAAAAGTCTATTTCTGAAATATTTTAAACACTTTTCCTCAGTTTCAGAGCAGAAATATTTTGTTGCTCTCTGGATATTATTTCTTTTGGAAATAAACTTTAAAATATTCCTTTCTCAAATTTAGCAATTAAAATTCAACATAAAACTGGTCACGTTATTCCTGTAATTTGGAGCAGGAACATACATTCAATACTTCCTAGATCACTTCTTCCCTTGTTCTGCTGAATTTTTAGATTTCCCTGAGGTGTTTCCTAGGTTCTACTTCAGTTGAAAGCTAATTCTACAAGACTGTACTACAGTTTCAATTGAGGAACTATTAGAATAGGAATAGAGAAGCTTCCATGTTCTTAGGTGTGAAATTTCTCTATTCCACAGTTCTGAGTATATAATGTATACATGGTTACTTTAAAAGACAAAATCTGATAAAAATGCAAAAATCCATACTTAATTGTCAGTCACCTACACTGATAGAGGGGAGTCAACAACTTTTAAAATATAATTGGTTTTGACACCCAACCTATATATTAAATAATATTCTAATTCTATATAAAACACAGTATATACTTGGATAGGCTGCCTTACTTTCCACAATAGATAGTTTATAAATATTTGTTAAACTGACACAAAATGTGTATTATTTTGATATTAAAGCATTTCTTTAATGTTATCAACATTAAATTTAGTAATTTTTAAATTGGTCTGTAGCTAAACTTAGGAAAGTATTCACTGTCAATAAACTTAGTTGTTGATTATTTAGATTTAATAGTCACTTTTTAAAATTTAATAGACAATGGTAACTTTTCTATAATTTTTTATTATTACCTAGGTACAAAGGCATATTAAAAAGCAGAGACATTACTTTGCCAACAGAGGTCCATCTAGTCAAGGCTATGGTTTATCCAGTAGTCATGTGTGGATGTAACAGTAGAACTATAAAGAAGGCTGAGTACTGAAGAATTGATGCTTTTGAACTGTGGTGTTGGAGAAGACTCTTGAGAGTCCCTTGGACTTCAAGGAGATCTAACCAGTCCATCTTTCATCACTGGAAGGACTGATGTTGAAGCTGAAACTCCAATACTTTGGCCACCTCATGCAAAGAGTTGACTCATGGGAAAAGACCCTGATGCTGGGAAAGATTGAAGGTGGGCGGAGAAGGGGACGACAGAGGATGAGATGGTTGGATGGCTTCACTGACTCAATGGACATGAGTTTGAGTAAACTCTGGGAGTTGGCGATGGACAGGGAGGCCTGGCATGCTGCGGTTCATGGGGGCGCAAAGAGTCGGACATGACTGAGTGACTGAACTGAACTGAGGAACAAAAGGAATGGCAACGTTTAATGAACCTCTACAATTTGAAGCTTGTAGTACATTGCCATGACTAAAAATGCCATAATGTATTTAAATATATCTTTGTGACAGGAATGCAGAGGATCTGTATTATAGGTCTCAGCACTTCCTTTTCATGTCTTCTTATTAGATTTTTTGCATTTTATTTCCATCTGTGCCATATCAGTTTTGAAGAATGTCAATGACATGATAAGTTGTTTTCCAGTCAATCATGTGGATTTCTGAGGGAGGTGTTAACAAAAATGCCAACCCACATGTTTTAAATGTATATATATTCTTTGTAGATTGAGTCACCTATTTGTCATGGTATTTTCATGGTAACCATGACTACACTGTGTGATTTTGACTGCCTTATATCTGTTCATCTTATTTTATTCTCTTCTTATTCACCTCAATGAGATGCATAAAGCCATTTTGATGTAACAGTGATATAACAAAATGCTATAGTCAAAGGTATTATAAAACTAAAGGGCCCTCTTCAATGTTCTGTATCCCAGGGATTGTATGAGGAATAATAAAAAGTTTTGAATTTCAAAAATGATATAAAGTATTACCATAAGAAAAAGAAAGCAATAAGACAGTACCTAAACCAAATGATGAATAAGTTGACACATTCAAGGTATGGACCAAAAATAAAAGCAATGGATAATAAAACAAAGCAAAATGAAACTAATATCATTTTCAACAGATGAGAGCCCTTCTAGAGCCTATCAACACAGGCAAAGGAAACAACTCTTTTTTTAAAAGCCTATAGTCAATGAAAAATAACCAAAAAAGCAATTTTCAAATAAAGCATTATACAACAGTCTCCATTTCACAGAAAGAATTCCTTAAGGAATGATAAAATTCTAAAGCCAGGTATCTTGAATATCTCACAGCTTAAACACTGAAAGTGAAGACAAAATAGCATCAGACTTAATAACTATTCATATAATGGCAAACCATTTCACATTCTAAACCATTTCGTACCTGCTTTTACAGCCCTGTAAATACCACAAAGAATTTAGTGTCTTAAAATATTATTCACTAATCCACTAAGTTCATATTCTGTATCTTTTAGTGTTTCTGTGACTGTGGGTACATGATGCTAACTATTTTGTCTCAGCTATATTTCTTTATGTGTTATACATATTTGTGATTATAAAATTAAAGTATGAATATTTTCAGGAGAGCACAAGTATCTTATATTTGATTCATATTACCTGCTTCAAACATTTAGAAAAGAAAAAAGGTTGATTCAAAAAGAAAGAAACATATATTTAGACCTACACCAGAGACAGTAAGTAAAACTATAGGATATCAAATCACATTTTAATTTCCTACAAACAACAACTAATTTTTAGATATAAGTATGTCCTGAATATTACACGAGGTATCCCTATTTAGTAACCCTACTTAGGCCAGAAATGGAGCAAGAATAAAAAGCAAATAAATTGGATGACGCCATGAGTTTGATGACCACTATTGTCTGAAAGTAGATGGTATTATATTTCCATTATCCAGGGCATTATCCAGTACCCACTGGATAAAGGTGAATAAATGTTTGAGGTAAAAGCAAGGTCAAATTCATTTATCATAAAGACGTAAAACCAGAGTTCAAAAATAATAAGCCAAAATGATCCAAATCACAATTAGCTTCCAATTGCAATGTAAGTCAAGAAATCTAACACTGAGATGAAAAGACCACATATAAATAGCTGATATATAAAATCCATCAGAAAAAAAAAAAGAAAACTTACTTTAACAGCCCAAAATATTCTATTTTAGAATAACTGTTTTTAAAAATATACACATACACATGAACACATATGTGTGTATATGTTATTCACTCAATCATATCCACTCTTTCTGATCCCATGGACTATAGCCCACCAGGCTCCTCTGTCAATGGGATTCTACAGGCAAGAATACTAGAGTGGATTGCCATTTCTTTCTTCAGGGGGTCTTCCCAACCCAGGAACTGAACCTTAATCTCCTGTAATGCTAGCAGGTTCTTTACTATCTGAGCCACCAGGAAAGCTTATACACATATATAAATTTTATTTAAAAGGAATATGTATTTGTGCTCAGTCGTTAAGTCATGTCTGACTCCTTGGGAACCCATGGATGATAACCTGCCAGGCCTCTCTGTCCATGAGATTTTCCAGGCAAGAATACTAGAATGGGTTTCCATTTCTACCTCCAGGGGAGCTTCCAATATTAAGAACACACATAAAATTAAAAAATAGATATTAAAAACAATCTATTATGAACATAATAAATTATTGAATTGTATACTTTCAGTTCAGTTCAGTCGCTCAGTCATGTCCAATTCTTTGTGACTCCATGAATTGCAGCATGCCAGGCCTCCCTGTCCATCACCAACTCCCGGAGTTCACTCAAACTCCTG
>NW_011493844.1:758-3958 GCF_000754665.1 Bison bison bison | reverse complement strand
TCTTTTAATTTCATGGCTGCAGTCACCATCTGTAGTGATTTTGGAGCCCAAAAAACAAAGTCTGACACTATTTCCACTGTTTCCCTATCTATTTCCCATGAAGTGATGAGACCAGATGCCATGATCTTCCTTTTCTGAATGTTGACCTTTAAGCCAACTTTTTCACTCTCGTCTTTCACTTTCATCAAGAGGCTTTTGAGTTCCTCTTCACTTTCTGCCGTAAGGGTGGTGTCATCTGCATATCTGAGGGTATTGAGATTTCTCCTGGCAATCTTGAATCCAGCTTGTGCTTCTTCTAGCCCAGCATTTCTCATGATGTACTCTGCATATAAGTTAAATAAGCAGGGTAACAAGATACAGCCTTGACGTACCCCTTTTCCTATTTGGAACCAGTCTGTTGTTCCATGTCCAGTTCTAACTGTTGCTTCCTGACCTGCATATAGGTTTTTCAAGAGGCAGGTCCAGTGGTCTGGTATTCCCATCTCTTTCAGAATTTTCCACAGTTTATTGTGATGAACACAGTCACAGGCTTTGGCATGGTCAATAAAGCAGAAATAGATGTTTTTCTGGAACTCTCTTGCTGTTTCCATGATCCAGCAATGTTAGCAAGTTCATCTCTGGTTCCTCTGCCTTTTCTAAAACCAGTTTGAACATCTGGATGTTCACATTTCATGTATTGCTGAAGCCTGGCTTGGAGAATTTTGAGCATTAGTTTACTATCCTGTGAGATAAGTGCAATTGTGCGGTAGTTTTAGCATTCATTGGCATTGCCTTTCTTTGGGATTGGAATAAAAACTGACCTTTTCCAGTCCTGTGACCCCTGCTGAGTTTTCCAAATTTGATGATATATTGAGTGCAGCACTTTCACAGCATCATCTTCAGGATATGAAATAGCTCAACGGGAATTCCATAACTTCCACTAGCTTTGTTTGTAGTGATGTTTTCTAAGGCCCACTTGACCTCACATTCCAGGATGTCTGGCTCTAGGTGAGTGATCACACCATCATGATTATATGAGTCGTGAATATCTTTTTTGTACAGTTCTTTGTATTCTTGCCACCTTTTCTTAATATCTTCTGCTTCTGTTATGTCCATGAAGTTTCTGTCCTTTATTGAGCCCATCTTTGCAGGAAATGTTCCCTTGGTATCTCTAATTTTCTTGAAGAGATCTCTAGTCTTTCCCATTCTGTTGTTTTCCTCTATTTCTTTGCATTGATTGCTGAGGAAGGCTTTCTTATATCTCCTCGCTATTCTTTGGACCTCCGCATTGAGATGCTTATATCTTTGCTTTTTGCCTTTGCTTTTCACTTCTCTTCTTTTCATAGCTATTTGTAAGGCCTACTCAGACAGCCATTTTGCTTTTTTGCATTTCTTTTTATTGGGGATGGTTTTGACCCCTGTCTCCTGTACAATGCCACAAACCTCCGTCCATAGTTCATTAGGCACTCTGTCTATCAGATCTAGTCCCTTAAATCTATTTCTCACTTCCACTGTATAATCATAACGGATTTGATTTAGGTCATACCTGAACAGTCTAGTGCTTTTCCCCACTTTCTTCAATTTCAGTCTGAATTTGGCCATAAGGAGTTCATGATCTGAGCCACAGTCTGCTCCCAGTCTTGTTTTTGTTGACTGTATAAAACTTCTCCATCTTTGGCTGCAAAGAATATAATCAGTCTGATTTCAATGTTGACCTTCCATGTATAGAGTCTTCTCTTGTGTTGTTGGAAGAGGGTGTTTGCTATGATCAGTGCGTTCTCTTGGCAAAACTCTGTTAGCCTTTGCCCTGCTTCATTCCATACTCCAAGGCCAAATTTGCCTGTTACTCCAAGGCCAAATTTGCCTGTTACTCCAGGTGTTTCTTGACTTCCTGCTTTTGCATTCCAGTCCCCTATAATGAAAAGGACATCTTTTTTGGGTGTTAGTTCTAAAAGGTCTTGTAGGTCTTCATAGAACCGTTCAACTTCAGCTTCTTCAGCGTTACTGGTTGTATACTTTAAAATACTTTAAATGATTTGTATTGTATATGAATTAATAGTTCTATAAAGCTGTTAATAAAATAAACAATTAAGATCTTCCTAAATCTACTGAAAATCATATTATATACATATACATAGTGTGTATTGTGTTCATGTGTATATATATATGTGTATAGATATTTACACATGCATATGTGTATACAGGGATTCCCAGGTTGCTCAGTGGTAAAGAAGCTGCATGTCAAAGCAGGAGACTGGGTTTGATCCCTGGGTCGGAAAGATACCCTGGAGAAGGAAATGGCCACCCACTACAGTATTCTTGCCTGAGAATTCCCATGGACAGAGGAGCCTGATGGGTGACAAAAGTTGGACATGACTTAGTGACTAAACAACAACAATATATGTACACACACACACACATACATAAATACACAGAGAGAGAGAGAGAGAGAGAGGAAAAGGTCATACTAGTGAACTAAAACATTCCCAATACGCATGGCAAAACATCAAAGACCGCTTAAAAGGAATTTGTCAGCTGACTTCTCAAAAGCACTGCTGGAAAAAGAAGACAAATATTTAGCATCTTCAGCATTCTGAGAAAAATAACTGTGAACCTTGGACTCTATATATTGGGCCAACCCAATACATATGTATCTATCTAGAGAAAGATGTGGCAGAGAATATTCAGATTTCACCAAACCCTTGTTCCTTCTCCTGAGTACACAATTAGACTATTTTCCCCTTTCTTTCTAGTAATAAGGTGAAACAATATCTGAGTTCTGGCTAGCAAAAGGTGGATAGGACTTATATATATATCCTTCCTGATGAAACATGTGGCTGAATAATCCTCCACTCTTCTTTTTATTCATGTCCTTTCATGAAATGAAGAACTGGACATCAGAGCAAATGTTAAAGACACAAGATAAAAAATTCCCAATCACTAAAGGAAAGGCTGTGTGCTAAATGCCCAATTCTGATTACCATGAATGAGAAAAATCTTTTATGATATTAAGCCATTGGAATATAGCATTTTGCTCATCAGTTCAGTTCAGTTCAGTAGCTCAGTCGTGTCCAACTCTTTGCAACCACATGAATCACAGCATGCCAGGCCTCCCTGTCCATCACCAACTCCCGGAGTTCACTCAGACTTACATCCATTGAGTCAGTGATGCCATCCAGCCATCTCATCCTCTGTCGTCCCCTTCTCCTCCTGCCCCCAAT
>NW_011493844.1:0-601 GCF_000754665.1 Bison bison bison | reverse complement strand
TGCTTTTGAATATGCTGTCTAGGTTGGTCATAACTTTCCTTCCAAGGAGTAAGTGTCTTTTAATTTTATGGCTGCAGTCACTATCTGCAGTGATTTTGGAGCCCCAAAAAATAAAGTCTGACACTGTTTCCACTGTTTCCCCATCTATTTCCCATAAAGTGATGGGACCGGATGCCATGATCTTTGTTTTCTGAATGTTGAGCTTTAAGCCAACTTTTTCACTCTCCACTTTCACTTTCATCAAGAGGCTTTTTAGTTCCTCTTCACTTTCTGCCATAAGGGTGGTGTCATTTGCTCCTCATAGCAATAGATATAATTAAAACGTTTTAGGGCAAACAGAAGCTGTGTTTATATTCAAAGGCCCACTCTAGGAAATATCATATATATTAAAATATATTAGAACAAAAGCTTCTGAAAATCTTTGTATTACTGAAAATAAGGACAAAGACATGATTATATTTTGTTAAATACGCGTGTTAAATGTACTAAGAAAAATAATAGACATAACATCTAAAAACTCAATAGATATAAAAGGAAAAATGAGAGGAGAGTGACAAAGAAGAAAAATAGCAATTGAATAAAAAAGAAAGAAAAACAAAAT
>NW_011493843.1:19712-20290 GCF_000754665.1 Bison bison bison | reverse complement strand
AAGAGAGAGACACACACATTCACAGGGAGACACACACACAATGAGAGACATACACAGAGACAGAGACACACACACACGCTAAGAACCAGAAACACTCACACTAAACAAGACACACACACTGAGAGAGACACACAAACACACTGAGAGACACACATTCTGAGAGACACACAGACACACACAAATTGAGACTGACACACACGCTGAGAGAGACACACATACACTTAGAGACACACACATCAGGGAGAGATACACACACACACTGAGTGAGAAAGAGACATCCACACTGAGAGAGAGAAACACACACAGAGACACACACACAAAGAGAGACTTAAACACTGACTGAGAGACACAAACACACTGAGAGTCACACACACTGAGAGACTCACACAAACACTAAAAAGAGACACACAACACTGAGGCAGACACACAGCGAGACCGACACACACACTTAGAGGGAGAGACATAATGGGACACACACGAACAGAGACACTGTGGAGACACACAGAGAGACACACACATACAGACACACACACACACTGAAAGATACACACACACTGAGAGTTAGCCACGCACACAGT
>NW_011493843.1:12738-18547 GCF_000754665.1 Bison bison bison | reverse complement strand
ATCACCCTGGTTATCTTATATGCATAGTACATCATGTGAAATGCCAGGCTTGATGAAGCCTGAGCTGAAATCAAGATTTCTGGGAGAAATACCAATAACCTCAGATATGACACCACTCTTATGGTAGAAAGTGAAGAGCAACTAAAGAGCCTCTTGATAAAAGTGAAAGAGGAGAGTGAAAAAGTTGGCTTAAAACTCAACGTTCAAAAAACTAAGATCGTGGCATCTGGTCCCATCACTTCATGGGAAATAGATGGGGGAAGCATGAAAACAGTGACAGATTTTATTTTCTTGGACTCCAAAATCACTGCAGATGGTGACTGCAGCCATGAAACTAAAAGACACTTCTTCCTTGGAAGAAAAGTTATGACCAAACTAGACAGCATAGTAAAAAGCAATGACATTACTTTACTGACATAGGTCTGTCTAGTCAAAGCTATGCTTTTTCCAGTAGTCATGTATGCATGTGACAGTTGGACCAGAAAAAAGGCTGGGTGCCAAAGAATTGATGCTTTTGAACTGTAATGTTGGAGAAGACTCTTGAGTGATCCTCGAACTGCAAGTACATCAATCCACTCAACCCTAAAGGAAATTGACCCTGTATATTCATAAAAAGGACTGATGCTGAAGCTGAAGTTCCAATACTCCGGCCACCTGATGCCAAGATTTGACACATTGGAAAATAACCGGATGCTGCAAAAGACTGAGGGTAAGAGGAGAAAGGGGCGACAGAGGATGAGATGCTTGGAAGGCATCATCGACTAATGGACATGAGATTGAACAAGCTCTGGTAGATGGTGAAGGACAGGGAAGCCTGGAGTGCTACAGTTCATGGGATCAAACAGAGTCTAAACAACAATTGCATTAAATCATGAAAGCTGTAACAACAAGATGAATTGACCTCTCCTGAGTGCCTTCTATGCATCAGGCACTGTGTTATGGAATTTACACCTATTAAGTGATTCTTATAGGTTTGATAATATTTAATAGATGAGAAAACAGGATTCAAGATGCAAAGTAACTCTATTTTTAGTTCTTTATTAAAGGAACTGAACCTGCCTTGTCATTAATAAGAATATGAAGACAAGCCTCACATTTACTGCAATTTTTATATTTAATTCAGCAAATATTTTAAAGGTAAACCTATTAAGCACTGAGATCAGACTTGGGGAAAGATCAGAAGAGTGAGATAATTAGTAAGACTTTGGACTTGTCCCCAGAGGCTGACTCTGTAACTGGGAGAGAGGAGAAATGGACCAGGTAAAAGGAAGAAAGGATACATCCAGATGCAGTGCAACGCCTCAGGAGAACTTTGGCCAAGAGGACACTGATCCCAACAGAGAGGATGTGGGAAAGCTTGGAGGTGCAGTTCATACTGAGCTGAGTAAACTGCAGGAGGAGACATGGAAGCAGTCGGGTTCCCCGAGTCTCCCTCCATTCTTCAACAGCATGCATTCATGAAGCTGAGCAGACCATTTAAGCCAGGCGGGAGCACTTTCAGACAGAAGATCAAAGTCAGAGAGCAAATCCCTGGCAAGGGGCACACTGTGCAGATCCAGTGCAGTGGAGGAAGGAGAGGGCTACTTGTAGGCTCTGCATGAGTGGCAGGTATAGGCGGCTGGCGTGGAGAGTGCCTTTATAAAATGAGGATCCAACATGCAAAAAGCGGGAGATCTCTTACTGAACTTCAGCTTTTTTGGCCATTCTAGATAAATCAAAAGTCCTGGCACCTGGCCCACACACCCTCCTATTGTGAGTGGCAGCTCCTTCTGGGCTAGATCGTGCTCTCTGCATGTGTTCCAGCCCCCTCGCTTCCTGTGGTTTGTACCCATTGACCTCACTTCTTCAAGTTGCCTGCCAGGGCCCTGGAGCAGCAGGGACGCTGTCACTTGGCTCAGTCTCATGGTCAGTCAGAGGACTAAAAAGGTCAACAGGTTCTGTGCTTAAATCTTGTCACTACGACTTTACTACATGCTACCTTAGCTTCCTCATCTGTTAAGTGGGCATAACAGTATACTCAAATCTATAGCAACCACTCAGTATGTGTAATTTTCTTAGCATAGCATCTGGACCCATCAGTTCAGTTCAGTTGCTCAGTCATGTCCAACTCTTTGTGACCCCATGGACTGCAGAATGCCAGGCTTCCCTGTCCATCACCAACTCCCAGGGCTTGCTCAAACTCATGTCTATTGAGTCAGTAATGCCATCCAAGCATCTCATCCTCTGTCACCCCCTTCTCCTCCTGCCTTCAATCTTTCCCATCATCAGGGTTTTTTCCAATGAGTCAGATCTTTGCATCAGGTGCCAAAGTATTGGAGCTTGAGCTTCAGTATCAGTCCCTCCAATGAATATTCAGGACTGACTTCCATTAGTATTGACTGGTTTTATCTCCTTGCAGTCCAAGGGACTCTGAACAGTCTACTCCAACACCATAGTTCAAAAGCATCAATTCTTCAGCCTTCAGCCTTCTTTATGATCCAGTTCTCATATCCATACATGACTACTGGCAAAACCATAACTTTGACTACACAGACCTTTTCTATACTGTTTACGTTTATCATAGCTTTTCTTCCGAGCAGCAAGTGTCTTTTAATTTCATGAATGCAGTCACAATCTGCAGTGATTTTGGAGTCCAAGAAAATAAAATCTATCACTGTTTCCATTGTTTCCCCATCTATTTGCCATGAAGTGATGGGACCGGACGCCATGATCTTATTTTTTTGAATGTTGAGTTTTAAGCTAGCTGTTTCACTCTCCTCTTTAACTTTCATCAAGAGACGCTTCAGTTCCTCTTTGCTTTCTGTCATAAGGGTGATGTCATCTCCATATCTGAGGTAATTGATATTTCTCCCAGCAATGTTGCTATGCCAACAGCAAGCTGCTTAAAGATAGTCCCCAGAACCCCAGAGGGACACAATAGCAGGCTGGCAACAAGGTGACTTGGAGCACTTTTTTCTGCCCTTGTCAGCCAATGGTAGGTCCCAAAAGCAGATGAAAGACCACGGCATAATTTTCCTGGTTCCCTTCCCAATATCATCTTTGTGCACCAAGTTTATCCCAACTTTTCAACTCATGGAACCCTCCTTGCTGACCTAGTGACTTTGCACTGTTACTACACCCAGCATACAGATGTGAAACCTGAGGCTGGAAAAGGGTCATCACTGGCTCAAGATCTTAAACCCTGGCCAATGAGCCATGACACCACAAGGCCAAGGACAAACCCAGGCAAGGACACTGATCTGGGCTGCTCAGCCCTGCGCTGTGAGGCTGATGGTCATACACCTTCATGGGTAACCAGGGTACCTGGAGGGACACTAGGGCACAGAAGCTGGGGTGGGCAAACAAGAGACAGCCTCCAGATATTGGGCTGATTGGAAACCACAATTTTGCGCAGGGAAAACATGGCCTTTGCAATTTAGGGTCAAGATTAATCCTAAGAATATTAGCTACCAAGCATGGAGTAAGTGAGGCCTGGGTGCCACTTCCTAAAGGCAGCTTTCCATCCTGTCCAAAGCTAACACACAGGCTTCTCTGAGACAGAGGGGGGCGCCCAGCAAGGCAAGCAGCACCAGCAGCAGCACAATGACCTTTCTCCTCATCTCCTCTACTTGTATTGCCTATTGGCACTTGAGAAGTGTGGTATGAAAGCAAGTCAACAAGGTGAGCCTAATGCTGCTGAGCTTCTGGTGTCATTGCCTATGTCTCAAAACCAGAGATTTCTGAATCACATTAACACCCCAGAATTGTGTGGGTGGACCCAGGTTTTTTTGGGCTGTACTGGGAGACCACACAGGGCTCCTTCAGCTCTTGTCCTGAAACAAGATTGTGGACAGGTGTCCAGAATTACAAACTAGTGAATACACGAGTTTGCCAAGTGTCCTTCTTCTTTTTAGCTCTAGGTTCCACCCATTTCTACCACAGAAGACCATGGTTGGTACCAAAAGATTCCACATCCTGAGGCTGTTTGGCAGATGGTGTGGTGTATACTCATCCAGGTTGACCTGGGGCTGGCCCTCGGTCCTGCCTGTCCCAGGAAGGGTATCCCTCTAGGCCAAAGGTTGGAGGAAGGTAACAGAACCAGTACCCCTGGGCCTCCGTCAGTCTCTGAAAGTGTTGGCTCTTATTGGGGCTAAGATGACTTGTGCCTAATGCTTTGTCCAAAACCTTTGGGGGCCACAAGAGTTTAGGGATTTAGAAATCATTAATAGTGACACAGAGATCAACACCCAGGCAGGCACATGCAAACACACTGACACGACTGCAGTGAACCATATGAGTGTTAATACCAAGTGGGCTACATAGAGAAAATTCGGGATACTATAAATAGCTTCTTGGTATCATCCATTTTTTGTTTTACTACCAAAAGTGTTTAGGTCAATCTGGTGAAAACACTTGGCTGCTGAAGTGTTCTGGGTGATAAAATGGTGGACAGCAGATTATGGACCTGAGGCAGCAGGCAGATGTTGACTCCTGCACAGTTCAGGGAAGAGGCTCACAGCTTCATAGATTCCTAGTCCTGCTAGGAACTTGTGGTCCTAGCACTGGTTCCCCCCAGTTCACAAATCCTTGCAGTTTGACTCAGCTCACAATGCCTGTCTCCAGGGGCCACTATATACATCTTTGCTCAAAATCCACCAGTGGCTCTCAAGCCCCAAACCAGGCCACATCCTATAGAACCTTTGACACTGGGGGCCAATGGTGTCCATCTCTTCCTCCTTTACTAATCTGAGGATCCTTGCTGTCTCCCTGTCTCCCAGCTGCAGACTTCAAGGTACATGCCTGCATTCCCACTCATTCTGGGGAAAGCTTTCTTGGCAAAAGAGATGCCTCTTCAACCAGTATTCATAGTAGGTGCTTTCTGGTTTACAGACTGCTTTTGTGTGAATCATCCAGTGACTGGCTCACTCCCATCAGATACACAAATAAATAGTATTACTAGTAATGGGCACATTTCACACTGTGCTCATCCTTCAGATAAACAAATGGAGACTCTGAGAGGGAGTGATTTGCTGAGACTCACACTCCAGAAGTGGTGGTGCTGGGGACCAATCCAGGTTTGAGATGGCAGAACAGAGTGTCTTCTTTCTTGCACACCACCTCTGTGGAGGACCATAGCCTCCCCAGCCTTCCTGGCTGCTGCACGTACCTGCTCGCAGACTTGCCTCTGCAGGCAATGGATGAAACTTCACAGCACATCAAAGTCTCTAGAAATCCTTTGCTAAAAATCCCTCAGAGGACCTATACAGATGGTGTCAGGCTGCAGGCCCTCCACAAGCTCGCCTGCTGCAGCTACACACCTGGGCTCAGTTCCCTCCATGGGTCTAACTCTTGGCGGGCCTTCCTCCATTTCCCAGCGAAGGAGACCCTCTTCACTACAAGACCCAGCCAAGATGGCCCTCCCGTCTAAAAAGCCGTCCATGGTCCCTTGATGTGAGTCAGTGTTTGGTCCCCCACATTTCATGCTCCCCAACCTCTGCCTCGTATCAAGCTCTGCACTTTACAGGTCTGCCTGGAAGATGTGCTCCAACCTCTCCACCCTGAGCCCTGAGTGATGCAGGTGTGAGGGAATACCTGAGGGCCTGCACGGTGGAGGAGCCTCTTACAGGACAGGTGTCCTTGGACTTGAATGCACTTTTTCTTGGCACCCAAACCTGCCCTCTCCCATCAGATTGTGCTTACACCATGGCTAGCAGATGGCTTGTGACCAGCACACTGGAAGCAGTTCTCTTGCCCAACCCAGCAGTTGTCTGATGCAAAAGATGCCAAGAGCCCCTCCCACCAGGCTGCATGCAGGGCAGAGCATGGCGCC
>NW_011493843.1:10605-12420 GCF_000754665.1 Bison bison bison | reverse complement strand
AGGCACTGTGAGGTCCTGAACACCAGGGCCCACTGTGGACACCTCCAATGCCTGTCTGTGCTATGCACCTCCCAATGGGCTGGCAGGAACTGTCAGGTCAACATCACAGGTGAAGGGATGCCCTGTTCAACCATGCCTGCTCCCTGTCCCCTTGGTGGTGAGTCCCCAGCCAGCCTCCAGCACCAACTCCCCACCCTCCCACCCATGTGAACAGCCTCACAAAGGACCCATACCAAGAAGGCTGGCCCTGGAGTGGTCCAAGTAGAAGTGGCAAGATGGGCCCGGTACTTGGTTGACATCCCTGTCCCACTGGTTATGAGGACCCATCCTGGGGGTAGTCTATGTGCACTCAGACCTGGGCTCAAGACCACAGTCCAGCTGCTAGAACTTTTCTGGCCTGGCAAGGGGAGAGGAATTCCCCAGCAAGTAAGATCCAGGCATGTGGAATGTGGGGTGAATAGAGGGTAGTGACTTCTTATCTTTGCTGTCTTCAGGCGGATGACCAGCCCAGGATGAAGAACAGTGAGAACCAAGGTGGGATGGTGGCCAGGGTCTCCCTGGAAGCTGACAAAGCTTCAGGCAGTGGACAAACATCGGCCCAAGATTCAATAGGAGTGGCTGAATCTCAAAGACACTGAATGTTCCACCAAGGCAGGCCTGACCCACTGGCATTGGATGTCCTCTTGGGAAAACATGCATCCCTGACATGAAGGCCAGGGAGACTGGGAGGCAGGCCCTAGAAGACCGGGACATCCCAGACATCTCTGAACTTCTGAGCCTGCAGGAGCAGCCCACCTCCCCACCCCATAAAGAGCTGGTTCCCCCACCAGGGAGCAAACTGGACCAGAGTCCTCCACCATAGGTGCCCCTCTGTCCCAGAAATCAGGGGAGCTGGCTGCCCTGATCTGCAGCAGGACCCACGGCACTACCAGCACAAAAACCAAGGAAGCACGGGAAGAGCTGATCATCTACTGCCCAGCCACCAAGCAGAGCAAAATCACTGTGCAACACAGGCTGGGCATTCCGGGCTGGGTGATGGAGGAGATGGACAACACCCCCCTTCCCCCATACCTGCTGCCCAGGGGCTGCAGCAGAGGTCATGGGGTTGCACTGAGCTGCCAGGAGCCAGGGACCATGACGAAGGCTGCCGCCTCCCAGGAGGCCGGACCCACAGAGCAGGGCAAGTAGTCAACACAACACGGCCTCCTGGAAGCTAGATAGATGGGTAACCAACCAAGGTATAGTCTAAACGACACTGAGGCCTAGGGCAGCCATCCCAGTAAACAGGTCAAGATCCCTCGCCCAGGTTCAGCCACTGAGCTAGTTCTCAGGTCTGGAACTGAGGAACAGGAATGGGGCAGGACCCCGGGAGAAGGATGCTGCCATACCACAGCAAACAGACACGGGAATGACCCCATCCCCTCCCAAAGGGACCTCAGGCTCTGAGATGGTGAACCCACACAGTGAGGTGGGACCACCAGAGGGGTGGAGGTTGCCAGACACACAGTCAATGTGACACAACATGAGAGACATTGTTAACTCTGACTCTGCGACCCCTTCTGGACCACCCCTTGGGCTGGGGTTTCTGGGCACAAGGGGGTCAAGGGGCAAGGGACATGGGCCCAGTCCTGAGGATTTGTCAGTTGGTCTTGAGCTGGGGGACCTGGAATGCAGTATCCCCCACAGCCAGGTGCAGGGCTTAGTGAGACATCTGTCGAGGAGTCCTTCAGAACCTGGGGGAACATGTGATGTGAGGAAAAGATGGTAAGGCCGAATGAAAACCCTGTGTGAACTCCATCGATTAAAAGAGAAACG
>NW_011493843.1:10182-10505 GCF_000754665.1 Bison bison bison | reverse complement strand
TGGAAGTCCCCTCCTGTGCTGGTGGGCATGGCACCTGGGTCATGGCCATCCTGCCCAGATGGAGGACAGTGAAGAGCACATAGACCCCAGAGCTTGGGAGTGATGGACATGTGGAAACCAGCATCTCCCATCCCCTGGTCAGACGTGATATAAAAGCCTATGATGTGAATGCAAGCAGGGCAGCGTCAGAGGGTCACAGAAGATCCCCCAGCCCCCCCTGGGTGGTGCCCCATCCCCTGGGCAGTCAGCACCCTGAGGAGCAGCAGCAGAGTGGCCATCCATGTCCACAGGTCCCATGTGTGCCACATCTTCTCAAATAACTG
>NW_011493843.1:9612-10082 GCF_000754665.1 Bison bison bison | reverse complement strand
TGTGAAGGAGCCCTCTCTCACAGGCAGAGTGCTGGATGCCAAGGCAGCGTCTCCTCAGGGACTGCTCACTCCAGGTGCCAAGCCTGGGGGTGGATGGTGGCCCCCGGTGGGAGGACCTGACAGACACAGGCTGACCTGTGGGGCACCTATGGCTCCGAGACACTAGGTAAATACTGAGTCCATTGCTAGCCTGCAAACAGAAGAGGACGAATCTGCAATACAAACACCAGGGCGGGATTAGCACCCAGACCCTGAAAGAAGTGCCCACAACTCAGTACAGATAGGACACAGAGCTCAGCGGAGAGATGGGTAACAGGCATTTCAGAGAGGAAAACACATCGGCCAAGGAGGACACAAGGGAAACCGAGAATCTGGGTTGAGCCTGTCCCAGGTCAGTGCTGCCCACAAACATACAGCAGGGACAAAATGGAACCCTCATCAAGCCTCAGAGATCCAGGTGGGGTTCGGAG
>NW_011493843.1:8307-9179 GCF_000754665.1 Bison bison bison | reverse complement strand
GCAGGAAGATGCAAGATGCCCCAGAACTCCCAGATGAGAGTGCCTGATACTTGGGCAAATGTAGAAAGGGGTGTTACAGTCGTGCCTGGAGGGAAGACAGTAGGTGGTCAGGACAAGAGGAGCCAGAGGTCCAGGGGCAGGACAAGATTGGCCAATGGTCCAGGGGCAGAACTGCATGAGAAAGTGTGGGGGCCCAGATGAGCTCTGCACAGAGCCCAGGGCCAGCACAGCTAACAGAGTGCTGGGTGACAAGGAAGGAGACCTGGGACTACTGGAAGCCCCCCAAGGTACCACAGATGGGTTGGGGCTTAAATAGGAGAGGGCTCCACTGTGCTTTCCTTCCAGGGTTGAGGACAGATGTGCTTGTGGTGTTACACAGAATCAGTGGTGTGTGCAATGCTATCTGGAGGAGGAGAGACAAGAGGGGTCCAGACTGATAGGGGGCTGTAGGCTGACAGCACCAGCCCCAGGCCATGAGGCCTGAGCTCAGCTAGTAGCAGTGGGGACAGGAAAAAGAGTATTTACTGTGATCAGTCACTTGGGAGGCAGGGACACAGCAGGGAGGGTGGCGGTCAGGAGCAGAGTCAGGTGGCTGCCCTGGATGGG
Organism: Bison bison bison; assembly: GCF_000754665.1. Lineage (NCBI taxonomy): Eukaryota > Metazoa > Chordata > Mammalia > Artiodactyla > Bovidae > Bison > Bison bison. The sequence goes on along the minus strand of NW_011493843.1, from coordinate 8,573 downwards.
CTGAGCCCCCAGACTAGAGGAAGAGGACAGGAAACAGTTTTGAAGGTGAAGCTGCCTTTCTCTGAGACATCTCAGGTCCCAGGGGCAGCAGGAAACACAGTGAGGATTTTATTCTGCCTTTTCCAAAAAAATAGACTGTTGCTCAGCATTGGCCACCAGTCCCAGGTTGGCTTGGAGGGGAGCCAGCCTGGGCTTTCAGCCCAGAGATGGGAAACTCTGCCCAGAGGCTGCCCCTCTACCTGCTTCCCTGGCCCTTGGGGTCCACT
>NW_011493843.1:7993-8207 GCF_000754665.1 Bison bison bison | reverse complement strand
CACTTATGGTGACACTTTATGGGCATCCTCTGCTATTGACTCCTCACACCCTCTCTGTGCTTGGCCAAGTCGCCATGGTGGGCACACAGCATTCAAAAGGTAGCTGGATGGGGCTCCCACCCAGAGCAGGAGAGTCTACTCACTGAAGTCCTCTCACCATGAGTATGGGATGGCAATGCACACTTGAGACCACCCTCCCTGCTCCTCGATCTCT
>NW_011493843.1:6009-6351 GCF_000754665.1 Bison bison bison | reverse complement strand
GTCTTGTGGGCCTGTGAGAACTGCATCTCTGCTGTGCTCGGGGAAGGAAATGCCCCGGAGGCTCTGGGCTGGGTGCTTCCGGGACCGTGTCCCCATCCTCACAGCCACATGGAAACAGAGGCTTCCAGCCAGGTGCTGAGACCCTGCTCAGGTTCAGGCTAGCGCCTCTGCTCCTCTGCCTCCAACCCCCTCCAGTGAGCAGGGACCCCCTTCCAGGTATAAGGAAAGAAGTGAGGACAGAGGTGCATGTGGTCAGGTCCCTTGCAGTTATGGGGTATCTCTCTATCCTTCAGTGCCTCCTCAGGTGTCAAACGAGGTGACAGTAACCTAGCGGGTTATTTG
>NW_011493843.1:4046-5909 GCF_000754665.1 Bison bison bison | reverse complement strand
GTGTCCTGGTGATGCCCTGGGACACGTGTGAAGGCATCCTTGACCTCCTTCCAGCCTCGTACTCCACCCCCAGACTGTGACCCCAAGCGAGCCCCACCTTCCCCCTATGAGCAGCCCCCACCCAGGCCTGACCCTGCAGGGCTCAGCTGCTTGTTCATGGTCCCCCTCCTGGTGGGCCCCAACCACAAGTCCATGGAGGGCGGCCGACTGAATATGGTGACCCCAGGATCCTTCCAGAGTGGCAGTGTGAGGAGAGGAGTCATTTTCTCTGGTTCCTTGCAGGAGTCTCCTGGACTATAAATCACCATCACTCCTGCGGGATGGGTTTCTGTGCTGCTGACTAAGGCATTGTGGGGTCCCTACCCAGCCACGTAAGGACAGGCCAGCTGCTGTGATGAGCAGAACCAACCCTAAGGGAACATGCACATGTGTTTCTCATCAGTTGGGCCCTACTGTGTCCTTGTGGTCTGAGGCCTCTGCTGAGGAGAAGACCGTGGTGGCTTGTCCAAGACTGGTGTATTGTCACTGATGATTTTCTTCCTGTTCCTCTGGTCCTCGTGCAAGTGAAGATGCCCAGTCAAGCAGGCAGAAGTGTGTTTTCTCCTCTGGCCAACAAGCAGGCACCCTCTGCTTCAAGTGGTAGAAGTACTTGAGCCCCTTTTTGCTCAGGGATTCCACCCACACTGATGAGATTTGGAGGCACCCAGAAGGGGATGAGTTGGCTAAAAAACTGAATGGTGGAAACTGGCAAGCCTGGGATCCAGTCACATACCCTAGTAGAAGACATAGCAATGACCAAGCCCCAGGGGCCAGCCAGGCTACCTGGGAACCAAGCCAGACCCAGTGAAAAATGTGACCCTTTGTCACTCAGCAGGTGGGCAAAGTTTCAACCAAATGATGATGCTCAGGGCCAGCCAGGGTGTGAGGACATAACACCCTTGCCTGTTGTTGCTGGAGTGGAAACGGGGGATGCCTTTGCAGAAGGCCATTTGCTGGTGTGTGTCAGTACCTCAGGTGTGTGTTCTTTGCCCCAGGCCTCCTCCTGCATGGTTTCTTCAGTGAGTGTGTGGTCATCTTGAGTGGCTGTATTGGCAGAATGAGTTTTCCCTACCCTTCCATCAGGGGGAAGCATCAGTAACTTGTTGGATCCCTGAAACTGGGAGATGTAAACAGACACCGTGTGAGGTGAAAACATGCACATGAAGTTGTGCAGAAGAGGAGGAGTGTACCTAAGGTCCTGGGACTGGAGAAGACATCCCCCCATGCCCCAATTTCCCTGGCAGAGAGATGTCAGGGCAAGGCTGATCGTCTGGCTTCATTTGCCGGCAGTCGCATCAGGATGGCACCTGGTGGCTCAAAGTATGAACCTTGTTGGTTCAGGAGGCCAGCAGCCGAGGTTGAGGTGTTGGCTGACGTTGGCTCTCATGAGGGCTGTGGAGAGAGTCTGTCACATCTCTTCCCCCCTCACTTCCGGGCATTGCTGGCCATGGTGGTCATGTCTGGGCTTGAAGATCTCCACCTTCCTCTTCACCCCGGTTCTCCTGTGTGCCAGTCTGTCTCTAAATATGTCCTTTGTATGGGGACAGCCATCCTGTTAGAGGAGGATCCATCCTATTGAGCTCACTTGACCCCCATCAGCTCTGTGAAGACTTTTCCTTTGTATGTAACATCACACCGAGGTACTTGGGATTGAGACTCCAGCACCTGACTCTGAGGGGACACAATATGATTCCTCACACCCTACAAAGGCTCTCAGGAAGGAACACAATGGAATGTTCCAAGGATGGACGGCCTTCATGGCAACCAGGGGAAATCCAGGGTTGAGGAGAGCAGGCCGCCAGGGTGGGAGCCAGATCATGTGGG
>NW_011493843.1:3624-3946 GCF_000754665.1 Bison bison bison | reverse complement strand
GTAGGGGCTGGGGGTGGTGTAAGCTAAGCCCAGGACAGTGCCCATCTATGCTGGAGAGGACCAAAACCTGCCCACTGCACTGTGAAGCCAGTGAAGCCTCCCTCCTCAGTGCTCCTAGGGTTTTGGTGCCCTCTGTCTTGGAACTCACCATGTGCCTCTCTCTTGCTGTCCTGCCCTCCTTGCTGACTTCCCCACAGACTGCATGTGAAGGACGGGTATTCTGGGGCACAACCCTCCCATCAGTGGACCCCATGGAGACAGATGGAAAAAGCCAGACCTCTCTGACCCCCTCCACACACACATTCTGTGTCAGCAGGCTTGG
>NW_011493843.1:0-434 GCF_000754665.1 Bison bison bison | reverse complement strand
GCTGTCCCTTCCAGCAGTAGCTGGGGGCACAGATGTGGCATTGCTGGATGTGCCCTTTCCACTGGGGCCACCCTGCTCCCTGGGGAGATGGTTTGCCCCGGCCCGCCTGGCTACACTGCCCATAGACCAAAGGTGAGAGAGCACAAATGATCGCCGGCTGGGGGTTCTGCGAGCAGGTGGGGTTCCCTTGTGGACTTTCTTGCCCACCTCTTGGGTGCACTGGTTGTGGTGGAGTCGAGGAGAGTGTCTGGTCGCCACCGCTCGCTTCTTTCTCTTTGGGATGTTCTGCAGGAGGAGAGGCTTGTCTCTCTGAAAATTGGAGTTGCGATAGATCTGAAAGAAAACGAATCACTTTAGACAGCAAGGGGGAGAAGAGGCCTTCCTAGCCACCCTCCTCCCCACCACCATCCCAGCCATGCCTATGTATAGAGACA
>NW_011493842.1:15441-16236 GCF_000754665.1 Bison bison bison | reverse complement strand
ACTCTAAAATGGTTCCAACTGTACACAGTCCAGTCCTCCTGATACTGTTTGTGAAATGTTTTGGTTACCGGTTGCTATGTTAACAAAGTGACTCAAGTACCGGTGGCTAACAACAATGCCCACTTTATTTGCCCCTGATTTTTCAGTTTAAGCTGGCTTCATCTGGGTAGGTAGCTCTTCTTCTGTTCTTACCAGGGGTCTCTTGTGTGGCTGCATTCAGCTGTCAGGGTCACTAGAGACTAGGTTCAGCTCACACATCAGGATGGCCGGTACTCTCCTGCTCTCCATGTAGTCTGAGAGCTTCTCTTTCTCCTTATGGACTCCACATGTTTTCTGCAGCAGGGTAGCTGGGCTTTTGACATGGTGGCTCCAAGCTCCCAAGAGCACAAAAACTGCCAGATCATAAGACCCAGAACTGGCAGTGTCATCTCTGCTTCATTTTATTATTAATAGTTCAAGCAGGTCTCATCCTCTGCCCAGATGCAGGAGAGTAAAATACACAGAGAAGTGGATACTGGCCTATTGCTTCACCCAGCCAGCCTGGTGACTCCAGAGAACAGAGGTGAGCCCTCTATTCTAGCCTCTGGGTCACGAGGAAGACTGCAGATGGCACCAAGTGGGGACTTCAACCATCAGACCGTCCCCTGCCACTCCACATGCTCTGCCTTCACCCCAGGCTCATTGATAAACTCCTCTTGATTTAGAAACTCTCTTTCAACTCCAAATACATACATTGTGTGATTACTGGGTGCTAGGCATTATGCTGTGCTTTGGGAGGAACTCCAGAATAGATAG
>NW_011493842.1:13185-15341 GCF_000754665.1 Bison bison bison | reverse complement strand
TGTGTCCTTGAGGAGTTCACAGTGCAGCCAACAAAGAAGGGCGGGTTAGAACCTATCTTCCCAGCTGACATGAGGTGACCTCACAAACCAAATCAAAAGCTGGGAGACATCCAGGCTAGATGATGGCCACAATAGCCACTTGACCTAACAGGCTGAGCCCTCAGTCACAAAAGGGCATCTGATTAGTCTAACAAGGCGTAATTTTGGTAAGGGCGTGAGGCTGTTACTAGTCTGCAGCATTATTGTTTAGATCAACATTTTTTTAGATTCTGAAACTGAAAGCTAGTTTATCTTTGCCCTGTCAGATCTAGTACCATTTGCGTTATTCATAACAGGGACCAAAGAGAGATTTAAGCTGGATTGAATTACTCAGTGTTTTTTTAATGTCTAAGAAAGGCTGTTTTACTCTAAGTGATACTTAGAGCTCCACTATTATAGAAGTATCCAGTAAACCTCCAAAGACATAGATACACACCCATATACACATACATAAGATAGCTATTAGTCCTAGATTATTTTAGTCTGCTTTTAGCCAATTACAGTTTTTAAAGTTCTCGAACGTTTCAAGAAGCAAATAGGCACCACTTGTACTCCGTAGCTAATCACTTTTAATTCTTCCAGTAGTCATTTTGATAATATCAGACATAATGAAATCACTTATCAGTAACGTGGGTCTAATTCCCCTATGCAAAATAGTCCATTTTAATTCAGGTTTGGAATCCCTGCCAGAGCTCTTGAGGCTGCTCTTTCTATAGGGTCATTATTGAAGAAAGTTTATTTTTATGATAATAAATTATTAAACAAACAGATCTCACACAATGACACAGAACCCCAGCTAGTCCTTCCCAACTGTTGTCATGAGGTGTTACTGTACTCCCCATATTATATGAATAAATAAGAAGCTGGCAATTTCTAAACTACACCAAGCATACTTATGGGGGTTATGAAGGTTACTCCTGGGTCCTTGATAATCTATCATTGCAATAAGAATTTAGATTAAATGGAATCTTATTAAATCAGATAGGAAGAAACTGAGGGCAGAACTGTTATTATGTCTAATGTAAATCAGGATTGCAACACATCTTTTTTTTAAGGCATGATTTTTTTCTTGATGGATAGGATGTGGCTTGTCTGGCATCATTAAGGCCTTTTGTGTGGTTTTAATCTGCAGTTTGGATACTCAAGCGTGTTCCACTATTTTCACTCTTTAAAGTGACATGAGCTTGGCTAATGGAAGAAAGAAGATGAACCCCTGAGGATCCTCAACTAAAAAGCATTACTTATAGGATAAATCAGCCTTCTTTTTGGGTTGGAGTGGCCAAGAAATGGAAAGGAAGTTGAAGAATGGAAAATGGGAAGGGAATGAGTCAAAGCCACCTCCATGGTCTGGCCCATTCTTCACAATAGAATCTTTCTCTTCTCCAAGCTCCTCCTTTCACACACAGAGCCTGAGAGCCTAAAATTGCAGGAAGTAGAAAGGTGGTACCGTTAATAGCTAAAGGAAAGAAATGTCCAGCCCTGTCCCCAGATGAGCCGGATATTCTGTCTTTCAGCATAAAACTTGGAAAATAAGGGCATGCATGGTATGAAATACAGTTTTGTATTTCATAGTATTTAAAGAGGAAAAAAAGCCAAATTGCAGTCTTTAAGTTATTGTGAAAGTGTATTTTAGTCACTGCACTTTCCTGTGTTGGAACACCTATATCCTTACAAATGGATTCATGCTATACCTGTCACTATTCATGTCAGACTCCTTGGACCAAATTAGCAGAGAAAGATTCAGCCCTAACTCTCTAGAATATTTGTTGTTGTCGTTTAACTCAACCAGTTCTGTGATTCATTAACTGCTTGTCATGTTTTGATATGTGGATCAGGAATTGATCAATAGCTGGCAAAATTTAATAAAAGGAGCTCATTTCTGGAGAAACGAGCTCGTTGCCATGCCAACTATCGATCTTCTCTGATGGAGGCTCGGCAGTCAGTCACAAAATGGACCCTGTTAGGCTGTCTGTCCATAGGAAATCACTGAGTCGCCAACCTCAAATGAGTTCCTAAAAATGACATCAGGTTCACAATGGAAAGAACTAGGCTACATTTGTCTGTAGGGAAGACTCTGCCTCACGATTGCTTGAAATATATCTATTTCACTGAGCACC
>NW_011493842.1:11632-12654 GCF_000754665.1 Bison bison bison | reverse complement strand
TTTAGGAAGTGTAAATGCAAAGAAATCTGTTTACTCTGTGTCATTATGTACTTGCTTCCTAGGTGTGAGAAAGATTAATAGCATCTTTATCAAAGGGAGATCTGGCTCTGTACTGTGTTTATAACATAAAGGCCAGGGGAAAAGAGAGTGAGAGAATAATAATCAAAGAACTCTTTGAACTTTTTCAAACTCTGAAAACTCCTTTAAAGTTAAGAAGTCATCAGAATATTTGAAAATGTCACAGATTCTAATTTGAGGAGAATTTCATTTGCTTTTATAGGAACTAAGACATCTTTACATATAGAAATTGCATTGTACTATATTAAGTGAATAAAGTGCTGTAATATTTGTTTAACAAATACTTATTTCAACGCCTACAATGTAGAAGGCAAAGCTCATGAATGTAACTGCTCCCTCTAGAATAAGTTTTTGGAATCATACTGTCCTCAACATTGAGATGAGAGGTAATGCTCTCCTGTTTAAGCTTTGTCCAGCAATCTTAAGCCTTTAGGGGCATGATTTCTTCCTCCCTAGTCAGTTAAACTCAGGAACCAGTTTGTGACTGTGAGAGAAGACCACACTCTAAACAGAACTAACCCTCACATATATAGTCCATAGATTTTTGACAAGGATGCCAAAATTGTTCAGTGGGGAAAGGAGAGTTTGTTTGTTTGTTTGTTTGTTTTTCATCAAATCATGCTGGGGCAACTGGACACCCACAGGCAAAAGAAGAAAATTGGACCTTCACCTTACTTCATATACAAAAATGAACTTAAAATGCATCAAAGACCTAAAAGTAAGACCTAAAATTTTAAACCTCTTAGAAGAAAACATTGGAGGAAATCTTCATGACATATGATCTGACAATGACTTCATGAATATGACACCAAAAGCACAGTCAAAAAAAAGAAAAACAAAATAGATAAATAGAAAAGTTCATCAAAATTAAGAAATTTTACACATTAAAGGAAACTATCAAGAAAGCAAAAGGACAGCCTACTGAATGGGGAAAAATATTTGGA
>NW_011493842.1:8648-11532 GCF_000754665.1 Bison bison bison | reverse complement strand
GCCATTTCCTTCTCCAATGTGTGAAAGTGAAAAGTGAAAGTGAAGTCGCTCAATGGCGACCCCATGGACTGCAGCCAGAACCACAATAAGCTGCCATTTTACACCTACTAGGATGGCTATAATTTTTTTAAAAATAGAAAACAAATGTTGGTGAGGATGTAAAGAAATTGGAACCTTCATGCATTGCTGGTGGGAATGTTAAATGGTGCAACCACTGTGAAAAACAGATTGGTGGTTTCTCAGAAGGTAAAACATAAACGACCATACGACCAACTCCAGGAGATGGTGAAGGACAGGGGAGCCTGGCAACCCAACAATTCCACTCCAAAAGAATTTAAAGCAGGGGCTCAAATAAATATTTGTACATAGCAGCATTATATGTCCGAAAAGGCATTCACAACAGCCAAAAGGTGGAAAGAACCCAAGTGTCTATCAGCAGATGAATGGATAAACAAAATGCTTAAATGAGATAACAAAATATGATATATACATACAATGTGATATTATTCAGCCGTAAAAAGGAATGAAATTTGTTACCTTGCTACAACGTGGATGAACCTTGAAACATTATGCTCAGTAAAATAAGCAAGACACAAAAGGACAAATATTATATGATGCCACTTACATGAGGTACATAGAATCCTCAAATTCATAGAGGTAGAAAGTAGAATAGTGGTTACCAGTGACATGGGGGAATGGGAAGAGGGGAGTTATTGTTTAATGGGTACAGAGTTTCAGTTTGGGAAAATGAAAAAGTTCTGGAGATGGATGGTTGCACGGCAATGTGAACGTGCTTAATGCCACTAAATTGCACACTTAAAATGGTTAAAATGATAATATCCTATGCATGTAATAATGCAATTTTTAGAAACTTGACCTGAAATGAATATAATATTGTCTATCAACTATAATTCAGTTTAAAAAATAATTTAAATTGTAAAAATACAAACGAGAGATTCCCTGGTTTAAAAAAAAGCAGATTCATCCACTCTCATGCCTTTTTCTAATTAATATCCTCAGCAAAGACATATTTCTCCACTTTCATCCCAGCGTCCCATGGTGTTCTAATTGTCTGTTTCCTTCTCCATCTTTCCCACTGCTGTGAGCATCTTGAGGGCAGAGGCTGGCTTTTCTTTATGATAGAGGGCTGGATGGAAATGTGAGCTCTGGATTCAGATAGGCTTTAGAGTCCAACTCCAGACCTGCCACTAACTAGCCAGGGGGCCTAAAGCTAGTTCTTGAAGCTCTCTGTGACTGCGCTTTCTAACCTGCAAACTGGAGACTGTTTTAAATGAAGTGATACATGTAAAGTGCCTGGAATCATAAGCATTCAAAACATCTTAGTTTCAGTAACAACATTAATTTTAGTCATTAAAACTAGATGATGTTTAGGGATTCCCTGGCGGTCCAGTGACTAAGACTCCATGCTCCTAGTGCAGGGGGCCCTGGTTTGATCCCTGGTCGGGGAACTAGATCCCACGTGCCACAACTAAGATCTGGCATAGACAAATAAATAAACTAGATGATGCTTAATGTAAAAAATTTTAAAACTTTAATCAATAATTTCTTTTATAATTATTTTGTGAGTGTAAGTGATAGTCGTTCAGTCGTGTCCGACTTTGGTGACCCCATGGACTGTAGCCCACCAGGCTCCTCTGTCCATGGGATTCTCCAGGCAAAAATACTGGAGTGGGTTGCCATTTCCTTCTTCAATAATTATTTTACCCAATACCTAACATAGGCCTAACACATGATTGGCTAGTGACTGGTAAATTGCAGGGTATCTGTTTTAACCACGCTGTAACTGTCACTTGTAACAGGCTCTTTTCTTGTTTGTCTCCCCACTAGACTGGGAGATCCTCAAGGGCTGAAACAGTGTTTATCTCAGAGCCTGCAGCATGTTGTACAGTACTTGGTACACAGTAAAAAAAAATCAATACATATTTATTGAATCAAAAAATGAATGAATCAGGAACTGGGTGCATTGGGAAACCAAGTGAGAGAATCCCAAAGGAGAGGGAGGAGAAACGAGGAAGGAGAAGATAAGAACTGCTTGTGTGGCCACGTCCATCTATCTGGAATTTTCATAGCGTTCTCAAAACTTGGGAGGTCTTCTGATTATTTTGAACAAGGAATGGCATCTCCTTGTTCACACATCCTGATTAGAATATAGCTGTGTAGAAAGTTACATGGCATTTGCTTGTTTCCTTGTTTGCTTCTCCTCCAGACTGAGCACCTAGAGATAAGAAACTGTCCTTCCTTCATCTTTTGTGTTCCGGCATCTAGAACAATGCCTGACACACACTGGTGGGTGCCCAGTGCATGTATAAGGCATGAAAGAAACAGAACAGAATTAGATCATATGTTCACACTTTACTAAAGAATTCTTACATGAGGGAGGGAGCAGTCCTGGCACAGTCAAAATGAATGAATCAATGAACCTTATGGGTCAATGTTAGGTTTGGGCTTTTCTTTCCCTGAGAAGAGGGACAGAGTAAAACATTCCTTACTCAACATCCTTTAGTTCAGTTCAGTCACTCAGTCGTGTCCGACTCTTTGCAACCCCATGAATCGCAGCACACCAGGCCTCCCTGTCCATCACCAACTCCCGGAGTTCACCCAAACTCATGTCCATCGAGTCGGTGATGCCACCCAGCCATCTCATCCTCTGTCATCCCCTTCTCCTCCTGCCCCGAATCCCTCCCAGCATCAGAGTCTTTTCCAATGAGTCAACTCTTCGCATGAGGTGGCCAAAGTATTGGAGTTTCAGCTTCAGCATCATTCCTCCAGTGAACACCCAGGACTGATCTCCTTTGGGATGGACTGGTTGGATCTCCTTGCAGTCCAAGGGACTCTCAAGAGTCTTCTCCAACACCACAGTTCA
>NW_011493842.1:7097-7552 GCF_000754665.1 Bison bison bison | reverse complement strand
TCAACTGGAATTCCATCACCTCCACTAGCTTTGTTCGTAGTGATGCTTTCTAAGGCCCATTTGACTTCACATTCCAGGGTGTCTGGCTCTAGGTCAGTGATCACATCATCGTGATTATCTGGGTCGTGAAGATCTTTTTTGTACAGTTCTTCTTTGTATTCTTGCCACCTCTTCTTAATATCTTCTGCTTCTGTTAGGTCCATACCATTTCTGTCCTTTATTGAGCCCATCTTTGCATGAAATGTTCCTTTGGTATCTCTAATTTTCTTCAAGAGTTCTCTAGTCTGTCCCTTTCTATTGTTTTCCTGTATTTCCTTGCATTGATCGCTGAAGGCTTTCTTATCTCTCCTTGCTCTTCTTTGGAACTCTGCATTCAGATGCTTATGTCTTTCCTTTTCTCCTTTGCTTTTCACTTCTCTTCCTTTCACAGCTATTTGTAAGGCCTCCTCAGACAG
>NW_011493842.1:6727-6997 GCF_000754665.1 Bison bison bison | reverse complement strand
TGAATGGTCTAGTGGTTTTCCCTACTTTCTTCAATTTAAGTCTGAATTTGGCAATAAGGGGTTCATGATCTGAGCCGCAGTCAGCTCCTGGTCTTGTTTTTGCTGACTATATAGAGCTTCTCCATGTTTGGCTGCAAAGAATATAATTAATCTGATTTTGGTGTTGAACATGTGGTGATGTCCATGTGTAGAGTCTTCTCTTGTGTTGTTGGAAGAGGGTGTTTGCTATGACCAGTGAGTTCTCTTGGCAAAATTCTATTAGCCTTTGCC
>NW_011493842.1:4729-6011 GCF_000754665.1 Bison bison bison | reverse complement strand
CCTTAAAACATGTTTTTGAGTTTACTGGCTAGTTCACATCCTCTCACTATTTTCAGTTCAGGGAGTCTAGGTTAAAAACAGTCTAGTGACTTGACTCCATTTTGCATAATTGTCCCTGACTTCTGAGTTCTATATTGAGATCTCCTGACTTTCTTTTTAAATGTCATTGCAAGATTGCCTAGAGTGAATTTTCACGGTAGGAAATGCTTTATCATCAGGAGCAATGAGTCACTCCATCCTGAAATACATGTTAATGATGGCTCTTCACCATCAGCAGCAAATACACCAAATGTGTGGTCTAGCCAGGGAACAGTTACCGCCAGCCTTACTGTGAATCAGCCCAAACCTTCAGCTCCTGGTGACATAGGGCTGTCAGCTGGGCCTGCAACCAGCTCCGCGTGGCATCCATTCTCCATGGCTCATCCTGTACTCCAGCCATGGTCCAGTCAGGGCTCACAGGGACCCAGATTTTGGCTCCAGTGACAGGTTAAATCCTGCTAGAACAAACTGCAGTCTGGTGTCAAATTTCTTTGCTATAGAGGAACTCAGCCATAATAAATAGAGCTTGAAATCCTGCCATCAGTGGGACTTCCTGCTACACAAAGGTTTTAGTATGTGTGATGGCATTTCTCATAAGTTGACCCGGGGTCCTGCTGCACTTCCTTTCCGGACCTGAATGTCTGAAGAGGGCTACTTACTTAGGCTTTCACTTTGAAGAAGTTCTTCCATTTTTAAAGATATGTTAGCAAAGGTAGTGTTCAGATACACAAAAGTGGGAAGACTCCACTCTCACAAAGAAAAAGTCTGTAAGTATCTCCAAAGGCAAACTGGGTTTCAATTTGTTGAACGTGCCAACAAGACAATAATGTGAAAAACCTTTTGGGGATTTACAAAGAAATGGTACAGATGATACACCAGTATGTCTTACAGTACAACCTCTTCTTATCTGTAGGCAGCCCTTTCCAATTTCCTTTGCAGTTTCAGAGGAAAGGCAATTTGAAAATTCCTTCACATCTAGATGTGCCCCATCCATAGTGTGTTTCAGGACTGCTTGAGCGATGGCCACTCAGAATTCCCATGTTATATGACATCATGGCCCTCTGTATGTCATTAGCACCTAGAAACAATCTATTGTTCCAATAAGAATAACTGTTATATCACAAGTGCAGGGCACACACTTGGCTCATTCTGAGGATACAGTGAGGAGAAGGGCAAGGTTCTGATCCTTCCTTGAGGAGTTTACAAGCTAATGAAGAAGGGAGTCAAGTGGTTGTGATCTGTT
>NW_011493842.1:4214-4629 GCF_000754665.1 Bison bison bison | reverse complement strand
TGTGATCTGTTGTGATTCATGGTGCAGCAAGGGGCACACAGTAGATACTCGAAACTACTCATTGATTCATTTTCAGATACACAACCAAGCAAATAACAAAATCCAAACTCTAGCCTTCTTTTGATTTGTGTATCTACTCTTCACTATTTCTTAAAATTGTATTAGACTCCCAACTCAGTAGTAATTGAAACTAAAGCTTTCCCTGTGCTTTTAAGCTCCTAATTTTTCAGGTCTGAGGAGTTCTTTTATAGACACAGAAAGAGATTAAAAAAAATTTACAGCAGTATCTACTCAACACTAACAAGTACAGACACTGTACTAACCCTTTAATCATCAACATAATTCTTTTTATAAGTGGGGAAACTGAGGCTTGGAGAGTTTAAATAACTTGCCAAAGTCACACAGCTAGTAAGTG
>NW_011493842.1:0-629 GCF_000754665.1 Bison bison bison | reverse complement strand
GGGCCCTCTGGACCGCAAAGCATTTTCCGAACAGCCTCTGTCCCTCGGGGGCGGCGAGTCTCAGGCTGCCAGGTGCGCCCCGAAACTTCCCCCGAGACTCAATGAGGACCCGGCCCGGGACAGTTTGGGACCGAGTCCTCCTCCAGAGTTGGCTCCAGAGGAGGTCGGGGACCTTTCAGCCGCAGTCCTCACAACTCCGCCTCCTGGGCGCGGCCTGGCGTCCGGCCCCCCTCCCTGCGTCGGATCATGGTAGCCGTGCGTTGCACTTGATAGTATCGCAGCCATACTCCCCGGATTCTGACATCCACCCAATTGAAGGGGTCGGTGATTATCATGAATACCAATTTACAAATGAGGGAGAAACCGAGAGGTGGACAGACTCCCCCAAGGCTCAGGGCTGGTCAACAGCCGGCTAAACTGGGCACTAAATCTTGTACCTCGTCCCAGGCAGTTGCTGAGGGCAGACTCGGTGGGCAGTTGTGGCTCCCACCCAAAGCCTCTTTAACTTTGGCACTTCCCTTCCAGGCTCAGGAGGAAAAGCCCAGGTTGCTGCTGCTGCTGCTAAGTAGCTTCAGTCCACTCTGTGCGACCCCATAGACGGCAGCCTACCAGGCTCCTCTGTCCATGGG
>NW_011493841.1:15159-15505 GCF_000754665.1 Bison bison bison | reverse complement strand
TGCCCTTTGCTTAACTCTAGAGCTTGGGTCAGAGCCACAAGCTCCGCTAACTGAGCACTGGTTCCCTGGGGGAGAGATTTTGCTTCCAAAACCTGTTCAGCAGTCACCATGGTATAACCTGCTTTACGCTTTCCATCCCGAACAAAAGAACTGCCATCTGTAAATATTTCCATGTCAGGATTGTCTAATGGGGTATCCTTTAGATCCTCCCGAGCTGCATAGTTTAAAGTTAGGAATTGAGAACAATCGTGATCAGATGTTTCATTTTCCTTCTCAGGAAGGAAAGTGGCAGAATTTAAATTTCCACAAACTTTAAGCTTAGTTACTGGTCCTTCTAACAACAATG
>NW_011493841.1:10476-10960 GCF_000754665.1 Bison bison bison | reverse complement strand
CCTTCCTGGTCGGACTTAGTCTGTCCCTTACCAATGCAGGTGCAGTCTGCGTCCCTCCCAGTTCTACCACCGAGATGGGGTGAGGATGTACCAGGGGTAGACCTGATAGCATCCCTACTTGACGTCCAGCTCTTCACCCTTAACCTTGCTTGCCTCTGATGTCACCCAGGGTGCAATCAGAGTAACCTTCCAGAATGCCTCCCAAGCTAAGACTACTAGGGGAAACATTCATCACCTGAGTGCCTGTGCATGACTCTGAGTATTTCCTGACCACAATAAGACAGACACGAACGTAAAACTGAGATGTTCTTTCCAGGTAACGCCACACCAGTATAATAGCCTCCTCTGATCCACTAAGAGCTGGCGTTACCAAAGGAAAAAACCCATCTCAGTCCCAATCTGAGTAACCTTTAACCTCAGAGATGCTCTTGGAGCTAGAGCTCCATCTAGCTTCTGAACTTTCGATTCCTAGCGAGGCTAGGCG
>NW_011493841.1:9905-10376 GCF_000754665.1 Bison bison bison | reverse complement strand
CCATGTGGGCAGTTTGAATCTCAGTTTGGATTTCCAGGTATGGGGGCAAAGTAAGAGGACAGGAGGGAGCTGAAGGTTTCACGCCCAAATCTATACCCTAGGACATAAGTCTGGCATATTTCGCAGAGAGAAAAAGGGCAACACATATGCTACTTCTACCCATTTCCCTTGTTCCTTACAGACCCGGTCTAACTGTAGAACAGTATTATACTTAAAAGACCCTCCAACTGGCCACCGTTCACCATCCTCCAATGGATACCGTGGCAATGCAGTATCACATAGGAAGACCAGGTGTGTCTTCTTTAAGCCCTGGGGATCAAATCTATCCCAGTTTTTCAGGATACAGTTCAAAGGAGTGAGGCTGGAATTGTTAGCTCCCATCTGTAAGAGAGAAAAAAAGCGACCAGCGCCATTTTTCTACCGGAGGCGTCCCTCCCTGCTCTAGATGGGGGTGTAGACAGACGTTACACC
>NW_011493841.1:7393-9532 GCF_000754665.1 Bison bison bison | reverse complement strand
GAAGTTATATAATCCAAAGAATGTCTGAGGTTGTAAAGACCTCATCAGACCTACTCCCATAATTTACATTTTAAGATAATAGAAGGTTTAATCCAGAGACTGTCCTTAGGCAAGATGCATTATTGTTATATAATCCTAAGGAATGTGGAGAAAGAAAAAAAGTTTGTCCTTTCTTCCTCCTTGAGAATTCCAGACCCCTCTCTCCTTGGGGACCTCTAGACTCCTTATCAACCTGCCTAGGAACTGACTCTCATCACTTTCAGTCTGTATGTGTCCCTAGGTCTGAACTATATCTTTTGTAGACAGTATAGATACAGATCTTGTTTTGTATCCATTCAGCCAGTTTGTATCTTTTGTTTGGAGCACATAATCCATTTACATTTAAAGTAATTATCGACGTGTATGCTCCTATTACCATTTTCTTTTTTTTTTTACAATTCCAACGTTTTATATTTATTACTGGGTCTCAGACTGATAGTGAGGAAATAACATCATGGGCCAAGCATTACAGTAGTGATGTTTTGAGGAAATAACACCATGGGCCAAGCATTACAGTAGTGATGTTTTCATTGTGATTTGGCTGCTTAAAAAAGTGGTCTTAACATGTGTGCCACACATGTTAAGACCACTTCTTATAGACCCAGCTTGCTTCTTATAGACCCAGCTTGGTTCTTCTCCAATGTCTTCTCTTGGAGTTGTACCTGATTTTATTGCCAGTTTTCATTCGAATCCATTGAGGAATGGGACGATTCTGCTTTTGTTTCTTGGCCAGGAATCGCTTGATCCTGAAAGTCTTGTGAGAAGACATGGTGAGGAGAGAATTCAACCGCACATAGGATGGCGGAGAAGAGAAAAGAGGAGGAGCTATTACCATTTTCTTAATTGTTTTGAATTTGTTTTTATAGTTATCTTTCTTCTCTTTGTTTCTCACCTGGAGTAGTTCCATTAGCATTTGTTGTAAAGCTGGTTTGATGGTGCTGAATTCTCTTAATTTTTGCTTGTGGTAAAGACTCTTGATTTCTCTGTCAAATCTGAATGAGATCCTTTCTGGATAATCTTAACTGTAGGTTTTTCCCTTTCATCACTGTAAATATATATTGTCACTCCCTTCTGGACTGCAGAGTTTCTGCTGAAAAATCAGTTGTTAACATTATGGGGTTCTCTTGAATGTTACCTATTGCTTTTCACTTGCTGCTTTTATTATTTTTTCTTTGAATTTAATTCTTGTTAGTTTGATTTATATGTGCCTTAGCATATTTCTCCTTAGTTTAGCCTACATTGATTGCACTTCTTTGACTTGATTATTTCCTTTCCCATGTTAGGGAGGTTTTCTAACGTAATCTCTTCAAATCTTTTCTTAGACCCTTTCTCTTTCTCTTCTTCTGGGACCCCTATAATTTGAATAATAGTGTGTTTATTGTTGCCCCAGAGGTTTCTGAGGCTGTCCTTATTTCATTTTTTCTTATTCTGCCGCTCAGTAATTATTTCCACTATTCTGTCTTTCAGCTTGGGGTTTCCCTTGTGGCTTGGCGGTAAAGAATCTGCTTGCCAATTCAGGAGATTCCTGTTTGATCCCTGCATTAGAAAGATCCCCTGGAGAAGGAAATGGCAAACTATTCCAGTTTTCTTGCCTGGGGAATCCCATGGACAGAGGGGCCTGATGGGTTACATATAGTCCATGGGGTTGCATAGAGTCAGACATGACTTAGTGACTAAACAACAGCAATAACAACTGTCTTTCAGCTCATTTATTCATTTTTCTGCCTCAGTTATTCTGCTATTTATTCCTTCTAGTGTATTTTTCATTTCAGTTATTGTGTTGTTCATCACTGTTTGTTTGTTCTATAGTTCTTCTAGTTCCTTTAAACATTTATTGTCTTCCCAGAGGGATGGTATGGGGAGGGAGGACGGAGGAGGGCTCAGGATGGGGAACACGTATATACCTGTGGTGGATTCATTTTGATATATGGCAAAACCAATACAATATTGTAAAGTTAAAAAATAAAATAAAATTAAAAAAAAATAAAAAAAATTTATTGTCTTGATCCATGCCTGCATTCTGTTTCTGAAGTTTTGGATCATCTTTACTATCTTTACTCTGAATTTTTTTTCAGGTAGATTACCTATTTCCTTTCTATT
>NW_011493841.1:5414-5735 GCF_000754665.1 Bison bison bison | reverse complement strand
TTGAATGGCATCACCGACATGACAGACATTAGTTTGAGTAGGCTCCAGGCATTGGTGATGGACAGGGAAGCCTGGCATGCTGCAGTCCACGGGATCACAAAGAGTTGGCCATGACAGAGTGACTGAACTAAACTGAACTGAAAAATAAGAAATAAAGAATAACCAAAATACAAAAACAAAAAGAAAAAATTCCCTTGGGCCTCTTCTATCAGTGTCCTTTCCCCCACAGCAAGCTACATCCAACCCCTGATGTCATAGGAGGCCCTCCAAGACCTCTAGATAGGCCTCTTTACTCTCTTTGTCAGCCCCACCTCTATAGGT
>NW_011493841.1:3706-5314 GCF_000754665.1 Bison bison bison | reverse complement strand
GATGGGAGTGGGCCTCAGACCCTGGACCCATGCAGCCAGATGAGGCTTTTAAGGAGGCAGGGCTGGCCTATTTATACAGTGGATTATATGTGCTGCTTAATGTCAAATCATTTTTGCACTCAGAATAGATCACATGTTTTTCAGTCTTTCAGTTTGCTACTGGATTTTATATGTTAGTATCTATTATTTTGTATCAATATTGATAAGTGAGATTGGTTTGTGGTTTTCTTACATGTGAAATTTTTTGGGAGCTCCTGCATTTCCCAAACTGTTTCATGAAGTCCCTGACCATTCAGGACTGAGGATACAATAATATTGGAGGAGGACTCCAGTTAGTGCCAACTCCCCCTTCCTTCTTTGCAGCACTGGGTGGTTTCTGAGAGATTCTATATACTCTGGATATCTGTGGGAGCATGCTGTGCTGTACTTAGTTGCTTAGTTGTGTCTGACTTTTTGTGACCCCATGGACTGTAGCCTGCCAGGCTCCTCTGTCTATGGGGATTCTCCAACAAGAATACTGAAATGGGTTGCCATGCCCTCCTCCAGGGGATCTTTCCAACCCAGGGATCAAACCAGGTCTCCTGTATTGCAGGCAGATTCTTTACCAGCTGAGGTCCCTGGAAAGCCTTATCTGTGGGAATAAGCACTATTAATTGTAAATGTGGAGATATTAGCATAGGATACTTAATCCAGATTGACTATTTATATAAACTGCAGAGTAACTTACTAGGAAATGACAAGTAATGGGGCTATCCTGTGATTTTACGTTTGTCCTTTAAAACATCAATTATATTATTTATAAAAGTATTAATTTATATTAAGTAATTATTATATTATTAAGTCCTGATACTAAAAAACCCTCCACTTTACCATTCTGTATCCCCCACCCTTCCTTCCAAAGTCAACAATTCTAGTTCTAAATCCTTCCCCACATATTATATCCATATTTTTTTATAAATGTGCTTATATTGCTATTTATTTATATAACTATTTAAAAATTAATAAGTGTTTTAAAAGAGCAGTTTGAGGTTTATATAATATAGAGTGAAAAGTATAGAGAGTTCTCATATACCCTCACTCCTCACTCCTGCCCTCCTCCCCTTAGTTTTCCCCATTATTCACATCTTGTATAGGTGTGGTATATTTCCTAGAATTGATGAGCCAATATTGATACATTATTATTAGCTAAAGTCTGTAGACTACATTATAAATTAGGGTTCATTCTTTGTTTTATATATTTTAACCATAACAGTATCATTCAAAATATTTTCACTGCCTCCCAAATCCCATGTGCTCCAACTAGTCATTCCTCCTTCTACTCAAACCCTGCCAACTCCTTGCAACCATTGATCTTTTTACTTTCTCCCTAGTTTCCCCTGTTCCAGAATGTCACATATTTGGAAACATGGGGTATGTAGCCTTTACATACTGGCTTCTTTCACTTAGCAATATGTATTTGTTTCTTCCTATCTTTTTGTAGCTTGAGAGCTCATTTCTTTTTATTGATGAATAGTAACACAGTCTATGGTTGTACCAGCCTTTATCCATTCACCTACTGAAGCACATCTTGATTGCATCCAAGTTTTGGTAATTATGAATAAAGCTGCC
>NW_011493841.1:3420-3606 GCF_000754665.1 Bison bison bison | reverse complement strand
GCCACTCCAGGGACCAGCCCTGTCCACCAGAGGACTCAGAATCCAACTCCACACACCAGTGGGCTGGCACTAGCTCTGGGACACCTGGGACTTATAGTCAGTTATTGGGACCTGACTCTGCACCAGCAGGCTGACATCAGCTCCAGGACCCCTGGGCCCTGCAGCCAGAGACCCCAGGACCTGGCT
>NW_011493841.1:2808-3320 GCF_000754665.1 Bison bison bison | reverse complement strand
ATCCCCCAGTAGGCAGCCCACAAATGGCAGGATAATTCTCCCAAAGGAGTGAGTAGTCTGAGCTCCACAATGCTTTCCCCAGCCCAGGGCTCCTATACAAGGAAGATGAGCCTCTAGAACATTTGAATTTGAAAGCCAGTGGGGCTTACTTTTGGGAGAATCAGAGGACTGTGGGAAATAGAGACTTCATTCTTAAAGGGCTCACACAAATCCACACTCTCCAAGATCCAGGGCAAAAGCAGTAATTTGAAAGGAACCTGGGTCAGACCCACTTCTCATACTGGAAACATAAATGATTGAAGGAGCTATTCTAGGGAGCTCATTCTATCATGTATTTGCAAGTACCATTTTGGAATCCTCCCCTTATCTTATCAGTGCTGAGAGCTGGCCCTGCTCACTAGATAGTCAGTACCAGTTCTGGGATACCCCAGACCAAGCAGCTAGTCAGGCAAGGACACAGCCTTACTCACCAGCAGGCCAGCTACCATTGGATCCCCTTAACCTCCAGCCAC
>NW_011493841.1:0-205 GCF_000754665.1 Bison bison bison | reverse complement strand
GATTGACTGGTTTGATCTCTTTGCAGTGCAAGGGACTCTCAAGAGTCTTCTCCAACATCACAGTTTGTATGTCAATCACATCTTAATAAAACTGGAAACCCCTAAAATAGAAATAAAGAAAAAGCATTAATGTATATTAGAATAAAGCATAAAACAAAAAAGAAACACATTTTCTGGGTTGTATAAAAAGACTATGTTTAATTTT
>NW_011493840.1:13565-14664 GCF_000754665.1 Bison bison bison | reverse complement strand
CAACCCACTCCAGTGTTCTTGCCTGGAGAATCCCAGGAATGGGGGAGCCTGGTGGGCTGCCGTCTATGGGGTCGCACAAAGTCGGATACAACTGAAGCGACTTAGCAGCAGCAGCAGCAGCATAGAAGAGTCAGCCTCGTGAAGGTGGGTGCAGGATTGTCCTGAAACATTGCTGACCTCTTGCATTGAGGTAAATAGACAAACCAGCAATTTAACATAGATTTAATGACTAAGGTTAATGGGTTAAAATTTTAAGTCAGGATATTCATTCACTTTTATTTCCCAGCTGAAGTTATTTCCATGTAACATATTTATCTTTTATGTACTTATGGTTTCCATGTCTTATTTTGAAATGCTTTTCCCCAACTCAGATCAAAGAAATCATTTTTGGAATCATATTTTTAGAACTGTTTTTTTTTTTCTGAATTATAATTTATCTCAGCTTAAGCTTTGAAAAAGAAATCCAAGTTTATTGATTTTACCCAAATGGCTAGTCACTCAATTGTCCCAACAAAATGTATTGAATAATCCATGTTTTCTTACTTATTTAGAATACACTGAATCTCCATGTATCTGTTTCTGGATTCTCTATACTTTTCTGTTGTTTGATCTATTCTTGGAATATAACCAAACTGATATATAATAGAGTTAGTCTTGCCTCAGTACTCCTCTTTTTTATCCTCATTATTCTCACATTTATTTTTCAAGATAATTTTAGACTTATGTTGCCAAGACTAAAGCACAATGAAAAATGAAAAACCTTACTAATATGTTAATAGGATCATATTAGATTTAAAAATTAAAGAGACTAAATATTTGGAATAGACCATCATCTTAGACAAGAACAAAGTAGCTTTTTCATGTAATGTAGTAGGGTTTTACAGTTTTTCTTATCAGCCATTGGCATTCCAAGTTAAATATATATATAAACTTTGTTGATGTTATGCTACTGTGAGATGCTTCCTTCCATAATCTTTTCAAACTACTTTTTTATTTATAGAAGAGATAATTTACTTTAGTGTGTTAATTTTATGTTCAGTCACCTTTTTATTGGATTTTCTTGTTTCTAAGAACTTTTCAGTTGATTCTCTTGTATTTT
>NW_011493840.1:11267-12300 GCF_000754665.1 Bison bison bison | reverse complement strand
AACTATGATGTATGATATTGCTCCTTCTCTGTCTGGCTTACTTCACTCAATATGACAATCTCTAGGTCCATCCATGCTGGTGCAAATGGCATTATTTCATTCTTTTTAATGGCTGAGTAACATTCCATTGTATATATGTAAGGAGTACCCTTTTGTAAGGGTTTGTAGTCAGTATTATGATGGTTTTGTAAATTGTATTTTGAATTTTGCCATGTTTTGATCTTGAAAACGTTTTATATATTAATAGTATTCACATTATATGTTTCTTAGAGGTGCACAAGAATTCACCTCTTTGATCATTTTGACTGTATGCATTAAGGGGATGACATGAAAAGATGCTCAACATCACTAAACATCAGGGAAATGCAAATGAAAACCACAATGAGTTATCACCTCACACTTGTTGGAAAGGCTAGCATCAAGAAGATGAGAGATAACAAGTGTTGCTTAGGATGTAGAGAGAAAGTAACTTTTGTGTACTGCTGGTAAGAATGTATATTGGTACAGCCATGATGGAAAACAGATTGAGGTTCTTCACAGAATTTTAAAAAGACCTACCATATGATCCAGTAATCTCACATCAGGGTATATATTCAAAGAAAATGGAAACAGGGTATCAAAGAGATTTCTACACCATGTTTTTTGCAGCATTATTTATAGTAACCAAGATATGGAAATAACCTATATGTCTCTCAATAATAAATAGATAAAGAAGTTGTGGTATATGTGTAAATTCAGCCATGAGAAAGAAGGAAATCATACCTCATAGGACAACATGAATGGTCATTGAGGACATTTTAAGTGAAATAAAATAGAAAGACAAATATTGTGTAATATTCCTTTTAAGTGAAATCTATAAAAGCCAAATTGATAGATAGTTAAATGGTGGTTGCCAGGGGCTGGGGGTGAATGAAATGGGGAAGTGTTGGTCAAAGAGTATAAACTTCTAGTTCAGTTCAGTTCAATTCAGTCGCTCAGTCGTGTCCAACTCTTTGCGACCCCATGAATCACAGCACGCCAGGCCTCCCTGTCC
>NW_011493840.1:9865-11167 GCF_000754665.1 Bison bison bison | reverse complement strand
CTTTTCCAATGAGTCAACTCTTCACATGAGGTGGCCAAAGTATTGGAGTTTCAGCTTTAGCATCATTCCTCCCAAAGAACACCCAAGGCTGATCTCCTTTAGAATGGACTGGTTGGATCTCCTTGCAGTCCAAGGGACTCTCAAGAGTCTTCTCCAGCAAGATGAATAAGTCCAAGGGATCTAATGTACAACATTGTGATTAGAAATAATAATCCTGTATTATATACTTGAAAGTTACTAAGAGAATATATCTTAAATCTTCTAGCTATGAAAAAGAAATGGTAATTATGTGATATGATAGAAATGTTAGCTAACACTATGGTGGTAATCATAATATCATCTGTAAAATTATCAAATCAACTCATTGTACACCTTAGTTATATATCAATTATATGTCAATAAAGCTGAGGGGAGCAAGAAAAGGGGATGGCCTGGGAATGGACAGCAGTGAGCATCAGTGGCTATTTCTTTCTGTTTCAAATTTTTCTTTATGTATTTTAATGCCAAATTATTTTGTTGCATAAAGACACATGCTAGAACTTTACTGTATAATGTACTGTATACATCACTGAAATGCTATTCAATCATCTTAGTTAGTAATCTCATACTTAATGTACTTGCATATGCATAAGGTTTGTGTTTGATTTTTTCCCGCTGATAATTTGAGAATTTAAATTTCTTGAATATTTAATGTTTCTTTAAATATTCTTGAAAATTTAAATAACACCTGTCAACCTCTATTTATTGATTTTCTAGCTTTAGATGATATTTATTGACTCTCTGTTATTCATTCAATAAATATTTATTGAGTGTACTATGAAATGTATCATTTTAGGTACTGTTTTAGGCATAGGTGAACAAAACAAACTCATCATCCTCATAAAACTAACCTCTAGCTATAAAAGGTAAGGGATATATGGGAAAAATGAAAACTTTAATTTGAAAAGATACATGCACCCCAATGTTCATAACAGTACTATTTCCAATTGCAAAGATATGGAAACAGTCCAAGTGCTCATCAACAGATAATTGGCTAAAGATGTGCCACAAACATACACATACCCATACACAATGAAATATTACTCAGCCACAAGACAAAATGAAATATTGCTGTCTGCAGCTAAACCTAGAGAATGTTATACTTAGTGAAGTCAGACAAATATTATGATATCACATATGTCATATCTAAAAATAATACAAATGTATCTATATGCAAAACAAAAATAGACACAGAAAACAAATTATGATTAGCAAAGGGTGGAGGGAGGGAGGGAGAGAATATAAGATTAGGAATTAGAAAAT
>NW_011493840.1:5476-9203 GCF_000754665.1 Bison bison bison | reverse complement strand
GCTCTGCTAGGAATGAGAGCAATGGCAACCCACTCCAGTACTCTTGCCTGGAAAATCCCATGGACGGAGGAGCCTAGTGGGCTGCAGTCCATGTGGTCACTAAGAACCTGGCACGACTGAGCGACTTCACTTTCATTTTTCACTTTCATGAATTGGAGAAGGAAATGGCAACCCACTCCAGTATTCTTGCCTGGAGAATCCCAGGGACAGAGGAGCCTAGTGGGCTGCTGTCTATGGGGTCGCACAGAGTCAGACACGACTGAAGCGACCTAGTAGTAGTAGGAATGAGAAGGCCTTCTGAATCCTCAAACAAATGTGGAATGGTATTAGGTCTATATTTACTGTTTCTCATATCTTCCATATTTCTCATCCTTAAAATTAATGAGTTATAGTGGTGGTTTATTTGCTAAGTCGTGTCCGACTCTTGTGACCCCATGGACTGTAGCCCTCCAGGCTCCTCTGTCCATGGGATTCTCCAAGCAAGAATACTGGAGCAGATTGCCATTTTCTTCTCCAGGGGATCTTCCCAACCCAGGAATTGCACCCGGGTCTCCTGCATTGCAGGCGGATTCTTTACCGACTGAGCTACAAGGGAAGCCCAATGTGTTATAGAGAAGATTTTAAAACTGTTTCACAGACCGCTAGTGATTCTTCCTAGGTGCCTCATTCACTTAATCATTTACTCATTCAAAAATATTACTTAAATGTCTGCTATGTACCAAACACAATGTTAAATGATACATGTCAAAAGAGCATGAGGAGAGAAAGATTGTGATGACAGAACACTTTGTCTACCATTGCTTCAACCAGATCAGGTCTGCTTTAGCTCTTTGATATTTTGGATTTCTGAAAATATTTCCATGGCCAAAAATCCATGAAAATCACCAGTTTGGATGCCAATAAAATACTAGAATATCCATTCCCTTATCGTGTCAGTTTGCTAAAATTTTACTGGATTGAGATACAACCTCAGTCTCTGGTGAACTTACATTGCTTTGGATTCTTCATGTCCTTCACATTGTAAAATTCTCAGTGTCTTCCAAAGTGTCCAAATTTCTATGGTTACCAAATTGAGGAATGATTTAAAATAAGCCAATGTGTTCTGTCTCTGCTATTCAGGAAGAGTCACAGACCTGTGAACAGTTTTCTGTTCATTATCATGAACCTCATGTTTCTTTCTAAATATCATAAATGGTAAAAGAGAGAGAGAATAGCTCCCAACAGCCTGTGAGTAGGACTAATTCTAATTAAATTTGCAGTCGAATTTTTGGTTTCCTATAAGGCTCTGCTTTTATATTTGAGCACATGACTGACTGTCCTGACTGGGTCTTAACAATATTGTTGCTGTTTCTATTATTATATCATTATAATATTTCCTTTTATGGTAGGTTGACTAACAGTACTTAAAATGAAAGTGAAAGTGAAGTTCTGTCTGACTCTTTGCGACCCCATAGACTATAGTCTACCAGGCTCCTCCGTCCATGTTCCAGGCAAGAGTACTGGAGTGGGTTGCCATTTCCTTCTCCAGGGGATCTTCCCAACCCAGGAATCAAAACTGGGTCTCCCACATTACAGACAGGTGGTTTACCATCTGAGCCACCAGGGAAACAGTACTTAAGTGGTACTTAAATATAAATATTATCTTTCTTGACTTTTCTAAATTTTCTAGTCATTGGTTTATACATTTGCGGCATCTTTTGATAAAGAAGGATGCTTGAATTTATCTTTGCTATAAGGATAAGATTTTCATAGATAAGGAGAAAGAATTCGAACTAACAAGGGAGACAAAAAGATATTCAAAATATCCAAATCCATGAATGACCTCCAAATGCTATAAATGGTGAAACACACAAACACACACACACACAACACTGTTGTATCCACCAGAGGCAAAATACTTAAAATGATGAGAATTCAGAAGTCTGTAGAAGTGAGATAGAGTAATCCTTTTTTCACATCTAAATAAACCCAAGTGACCATGAACTTCTAGAAATATTTTTTGAAATGTACCTTTATGCAACCCATAGTCTGTGTCTTCAAGGTCATCAAAATTGAAAGAGACCTTGTCAGTGGGAGGGTTCAAAAATCACGGCATAGTCTTTCTGGAAAGACTGAAGTGGAGTTGGCTTTCTGAAAAGAATACATTCAGTGGCTTCATCAGCAGAAGACTCACCAGTGTCTGAATCACCACCAAGAAAATTTAGCAACCCACTCCAGTATTCTTGACTGGAGAATTCCATGGACAGAAGAGCCTGGTGGTCTATAGTCCATGGGATCATGAAGAGTTGGCTGTGTCTGAGCAATTAACACTTAACACACTTGCAGACTATTTACTTTGGTAGACTGCTACGTGACTTAAAAGGGTTTATGACACACCACTGCTTCCCCTCTCTCAGAGCATGAGGATTGCGTGTTCCTTGTTTCTAGTCTGTAAACTCCCTAAAGTAGAGACTATGGGTCTGCTGCTGGAACTCAACCCCCCATGACTGGAGAAATGAACTATTTTTCTAATTTTCTTTTCTTGAATGAGATTTTTTTTTTTCTTAAAGCACCAAATAGTAAATCTTTTAGGCTAAATATTTGATGTAATGGGCTCTAAGACCACTGTCAACTTTACCAGTTTTGGTGGTAGCAATAAAACAGCCATAGACAATATGCAAATCATTGATTGTGGTTTGTTTTAATAAAATATTATTTGCAAAAGCAGATATCTGGGTAGATTTGGGTCACAGGGTGTAGTTTGAAGACATCTTGTCTATTCTATGCAGTCATGATCTTGGCATAATGCCTGCCCTTAATTTTTTTTATTCTAATTGAATGCTCATGGTTTTCAATCTGTCTATCCTTCTCTGCTGCACTCTTGATCTCTCCCTGACCCCTCCCTCTTATCCTCTCTCTGTGTCTTCCTCTCTCTGTCTCGCTTTGTTCCTCCTCCTTTCCTCATCTTCTACCTGTCTTGCTCTCAGCTCTCATGCCCAATCTTTCTCCTATGCTAAGATATGTTATTTATTCACTTGTGCTAGCTCATTTTCTGTCAAAGGTTCTGTCTCCCACCATTTCCTCTTCTTTTTTGCCCTGCATTCTTCATCAAGCATAGTTCAGTACTTTAGTCATTGAATCAGGGGAGCAGTCATCTCACCCCAACCATAGTTGAGTATCTCACAATCAGAAACGTCATTCCTTTTAAATTATGCAGAGACCCTGGCTCTTTGATTCTTCCTGAGACTGTGATTGGAAGAAGTAAGGAGCAGTATGAGGGTGGGTTGGGGGCAAGGAAGCTTGATTTCTAGAGGGATGCATGTGTACTATCTATATATCTTAGTTTGAGGCTGTTATCATTTGTTCCAGGATGAGAATGAGAGTTGAAGTGTGCTATGTTGACCACTGCAAGGCCTGGTACAGAAGGTTACTCTAGTCTGTTCATTTCTTATCACCAGCTTTATAAAAGGGGCTGGACATATGCCTTCCTTAATCCTGAATCTTAAAAAAATGTCTTCCTCCCACAAGTTAATTAAAATGTGCTTTTATAAGGACTTTGAGTCAGTAGCAACTTAGCAGAAAGCAAGGCTCTAAGGAATTAAGACCAAGAATAGGAAAAAAAAACATGATAGGGGAGGAAAATCCAGAGTATAAAGTAATGTCTAGGATGACCTGGTAAAATTATGGGAGGCCTCATGTGGTCAAAGCTCAGAATGAGGACTCTGAGTGCCTAAAGGAATAGAATAAG
>NW_011493840.1:5184-5376 GCF_000754665.1 Bison bison bison | reverse complement strand
AGTCGTTGTGTGAGTGGGGAGACCAGAAATGTCAGCAGTTGTGGAATAAACATTGGCCCTGATATGCCAAAAAAAGAGAAAAAAAATTGAGTCCCATTGCCATCCCAGAAACCTCAAGAAATCCTCCCTGAGACGGACTGCATAGCCAAGTAGCAGCAATGAGTCAGCCTAATTTGGGAATGGATGTCAGTG
>NW_011493840.1:3896-4300 GCF_000754665.1 Bison bison bison | reverse complement strand
AAAAAAAAAAAAAAAAAAAATCCCTCACTACTCCTCTTTCCCTATTTATGATTGAGGGTTAAAAATATAATTAACCACTGAGAAAGAGGAACACCAAGATTGTGCTTCGCTACCAGTTGGGGGAGAAGATCTATTAAGCCCTCCAGCAAGGACAGTCCAGTAGAGAATCTGTATCGATATACAACATGTTCCAGCCTTTGTGATTCCTGGAGCTCATGGCTGATAGCTGATAGTAGCTTCCTCTTGTAGCTTAGGTCCATGTACATATGGAATAAACTGCCATCCATAATTTCAGACAGTCTGATTATTATAGAATTGGTCATCTCACTGTATTCTTCAAATAATAAAGTATACTTAATATTAAAGCTGGATTGAATTTCTTGGTCTTTTTACCTAGTTGCGGT
>NW_011493840.1:2690-3796 GCF_000754665.1 Bison bison bison | reverse complement strand
TTTTGTTTTTTTTTTTTTTTTTTTTTCATATAGTTGTCCCCGTATGGACTCTACAGACCACTTGTTTCATTTCAATTGGCTTGAGAAACCCAGTTAAGCAACAGATTTTATCATTGTTGCTGCTGTTAGCTTGTTTCTTATTGTAGAACTTCTCAGAGGCTTAAATAGGTCAATATGAATTCTGTATCTACACAAGACATCCGTATTATATATTATCTGTTCCCCCATGTGACCGTGGATCTTCTGTAAGAGTACAGATTATGTCTGTTGTTCATTGCTACATCTCCATATCCAATGCTTTGCCTGGCACTTATTAGGCCCTTTAAATATTTGTAAAATGAACAACCATATTGAAGGGCTGATGTTCTATGGAACATATTTCTCAGATATATTAAGCAAATATTTCTGTCAAATGTCAGCTAACTAGTTATCATGTTTATATTTTGTATTGACCCTGTAACTCAGAACTGCCATTTTGGTAAAATTTATATTGGTAGCATCTACACAGATGTGAGAAATTGTTAAGATGCAACAATAAGCATGGAGACAACAGCAAAATTTCAGAGACATGTTAGATAGAATCTTACCTAAATGGACTACTTCAGCTAAATACTGACTCTGTAATTATTCTTCTGCTTATGAAACATTTTTCAGTTGTCATGTGGACATAGCTATATAGTCAAAAATACTGTATGATGATTAAAGAATGATTGTTCTCCAAAGTACCCTTGGGATATTGGTTGTTTCAGGTTTTAGGAGCTTCTCAAAAAAAAGAAGAATCTCCTGGAAATAAAGATGTTTTACAAATAAATCATATATGCATTCTGGGTGACAGATGCTGAGTTCAATAACCTTTTGTCACTTTTTATTGGGAGCACCATCTTGCAATGCACAGTATGCTAATATGTCCTCATATGATTACAAGAATCACTGCCAGTCACTGATGTGAACAGACAGTAACTGCTAATCCCAAAACCCAGTTGTTTAGA
This sequence comes from Bison bison bison, assembly GCF_000754665.1. Classification (NCBI taxonomy): domain Eukaryota; kingdom Metazoa; phylum Chordata; class Mammalia; order Artiodactyla; family Bovidae; genus Bison; species Bison bison. The sequence goes on along the minus strand of NW_011493840.1, from coordinate 2,807 downwards.
TGATGCAATGAAAACCCTTAATTAAACCCCATAGCCAATATATAATCACCCATGCACAGGGCATTCCTAATTTTTTTTTTCTATAAGCATGCAATAAGTCCTTGGCATCTGGCCTTC
>NW_011493840.1:1668-2590 GCF_000754665.1 Bison bison bison | reverse complement strand
AAAACTGTGTTTAGCAAGATCCTGGGGCAGTCTTGAAGTAAATGAGAAAGGTTGCCTTGGTTGGTTAACATGCCTGTTGTGGGAAGATAGTGTTGTCTACTGATACCAAATCTATGATCTTCTAGACATCGCAAGTACTTTGTATGGGATGAGGGTGTATACGCACTGAACCACATATAAATGTGAAACTCTTGTCAGAATTATGGAGCAGTTTATGTCTGCAAAACAACATCAGCCTACTGATTAAGTAAGTGTTATCTCTTTTCCACTCTAGACTTACTGCAGGTAAATGTTCTGTGACAAGACTAATATGTTTCTGTGCATGTGGATAATAAATTATGAGTTATAACTGTGTCTATATGTGGTGTTTGACTCCCAGCCACCACAGGCCTCCTTGAATAGTAGGTTTCAAACATTCTTACCTATGTATTCAAGTAGTTCTGTGGAACCCTGGGATTCTGTGAAGGTGTCTCAAGGGCTACCTCAGGGGCTGATTAGGTATGGTTCCAGGCTCCCCACCCATGCCTGTGCATGTGCTTTGAAACTTAAAAGATAAAGAAGTGAAAAGTTGCCAAGCACATTGTTGTTGTTCTTTTAGCAACAGAAAAATATTTTTAAAAGTAGTTAAGCCACTGATTTACACTCCAGTTTCTTTTCTTATTATGTTTTGTGAATTATACCTCAAAATAGACCTTGGGATTTCTTCAACCTTTTGTGGTATTAATATTCTAGATGTTAATCTCTAAGAAAAGATTGAGCTACCAACTCCCAGATGGTGTGTCAAAACAGATTTCCTATTTGGATAGTCAAATTCATATTTTATATTTTCCTCTGAAGCTCTCCTTCCAAAATTGAGGATGAGCTACCCAATATTGAGAATTAAGGAAATGGTCTTGCTCAGGAAGTTTACTTATTCCCTCAA
>NW_011493840.1:0-774 GCF_000754665.1 Bison bison bison | reverse complement strand
ACAAGGCAGTTATTTCTTTCCTTGATTTGAAATGTTTCTACTTTCCTTTTATACAGACGTATTTTCTTTCTCTCCCATTTCTACTGTGTATTTTCCTCTTTGATCAGATAAATGTTTCTTTGCTAAGGAGTTAAGAGAAAAAAAATCTTTATGTGTTATTTTTTCTTGGAGAGTTTTCTCATAGTAAAAACCATTGTTGAGGTTATGTCTCTCTCCTGACCTTATGGGTATTTTTGATGTGAGTCATTCGTTGCACTGACCCCTCTAGAATAGTTCAGACTGTGAAATGAGTTACACAAATAAATGATTCATACCATAGTGTTAACTAACTAAACTAATCAAATTTCACCTTGGAGCTAAAATCTCACAGTACTTAACCAGCTCACTCCTGATATTTAACCCCGTTTATTCATTTAGGCATTCATCCTAAGGTAATTCATTTCTCAGTGGTAAAAAAATTATCTTAAGTTATCAAGACAGCTTCTTGAGAATGTCTACTTGTTCACAGAATAGTTTGGGGTAACCAGACTGTTTTTAAGAGGATCTATGCTAATGGATCATAGAAAAAGCAAGGGAGTTCCAGAAAAACATCTATTTCTGCTTTATTGACTATGCCAAAGCCTTTGACTGTGTGGACCACAATAAACTGTGGAAAATTCTGAAAGAGATGGGAATACCAGACCACCTGATCTGCCTCTTGAGAAATCTGTATGCAGGTCAGGAAGCAACAGTTAGAATTGGACATAGAACAACAGACTGGTTCCAAATAGGAAA
>NW_011493839.1:15424-15614 GCF_000754665.1 Bison bison bison | reverse complement strand
CCAACCAGTCCATCCTAAAGGAGACCAGTCCTCGGTGTTCACTGGAAGGACTGATGTTCAGGCTAAAACTCCAGTAGTTTGGCCATCTCATGTGAAGAGTTGACTAATTGGAAATGACCCTGATGCTGGGAGGAATGGGGGCAGGAGGAGAAAGGGATGACAGAGGATGAGATGGCTGGATGGCATCACT
>NW_011493839.1:15009-15324 GCF_000754665.1 Bison bison bison | reverse complement strand
AATGGTAATGTTACAACAAAATTTGCATAACACCATAGGTTCTTTCTAAAGAGTTTTCTACTGGAATTCCCATCAGTTCAGTTCAGTTGCTCGGTCGTGTCCAACTCTTTGCAACCCCGTAGACTGCAGCATGCCAGGCCTCCCTGTCCATCACCAACTCCCCCCGGAGTTTACTCAGACTCATGTCCATAGAGTTGGTGATGCCATCCAACCATCTCGTGCTCTGTTGTCCCCTTCTCCTCCCGCCTTCCCATAGTTTTATTATTTTCATTTTCATTTACAATAGTCTCCTATCAGCTTCTGTTGTTGGTCAGT
>NW_011493839.1:14035-14909 GCF_000754665.1 Bison bison bison | reverse complement strand
GTGGACCACGTTTTGTCAGAACTCTCCACTATGACCCATCCATCTTGGGTGGCCCTACAGGGCATGGCTCATAGTTTCATTGAGTTAGACAAGGCTGTGAGTCATGTGATCTCTTGGTTTAGTTTTCTGTGACTGTGATTTTCATTCTGTCTGCCCTCTGATGGATAAGGGTAAGAGGCTTGTGGAAGCTTCCTGGTGGGAGGAACTGGCTGTGGGGGAATCCGGGTCTTGTTCTGATGGGTGGGGCAGTGCTCAGTAAATCTTTAATCCATTTTTATGTTGATGGGCGGGGCTGTGTTCTCTCCCTGTTCTTTGGCCTAAGGCTGAATTATGGTAGGGTTAATTCTTTTAAACACTTACAGGAAAACTTGTTATTATGGCTCTCAAGTGCATTTTCTTCACTCTGCTTCTGCCAGTACACAGCACAAAGCTCTTTTCTCAGTGATGCTGATTTTTCAGGGTCAGTTCAACCTTTTAAGATGTCACCTTGTGATTTTGGCACACCTTATGAGGAGATGGTGTACAGGGAGGCAGAGTTGCCCATTATCAGCTGCAAGTCATAAGTGCTGTTTGGCAGAGTTAAGAAATTTAAACAAGTTTCCCAGGGCATAGGTAGTTCCAAATTATTGCCTGTATTATAATTCTAACTTGTTTACTTAGCAATACAAGGAGGGTTTTAAGAAACAACTCTCACAATAAACATTTAACATAAAACACCTTATGCTGATTAGTGGTTCATATAATCTCTTACACTTTCCATCATCCAGTCTTGACTTCATGTCTGAAGTCTTCCTGCAGCTCGTTCTCTACTGCTGCTGCTGCTGCTGCTGCTAAGTCACTTCAGTCGTGGCCGACTCTGTGCGACCCGATAGAC
>NW_011493839.1:9737-10633 GCF_000754665.1 Bison bison bison | reverse complement strand
TGCCCTCTTCCAGGCAATCTTCCCAACTCAGGGATCAAGACCGCATCTCTGATGTCTCCTGCATTGGCAGGCATGTACTTTACCACTAGTGCCACCTGAGAAGCCCTCTTACTATTAATATCTCAGTCCAAAAGAAAGTTCATTTGAAAAGCCATCCCAAACCCCAGTAATTTAAATCAGATCTCTTTGTTAAAATTGTTCATAGTACTCAGAACTTTTCCTATATGGCTTTTATCATAGTTTGTGTTTATATAGTTGTGTGATTATTTAATTTTTGCTCTCTTACTATAGCACTAGAAAGAACAAGCCCCTGACTCTTCTATGTACTGCTTTATTCTCACTATCTTACACAAAATATGGGTTCAATGTATGTTTGTTGAATGAACCAAAGCCAGTTACTTGGTCTTCTGTCTTACCAAATGTCATGAAATTGATTTGACTGAAACTACTTTGAACTGGCTGAAGAAAATAAATGTTTGATTTGACGGTAAACAGCTATGATGATAAACAGTTAATATATCATAGTATTCAGTCTTTCTTTTTTTTTTTTTTTAACTTTTGGCCACACCCTGCAACATGTGGGATGTTAGTTCCCCAGCCAGGGATCAAATGCATTCCCCCTGCAAGGGAAACATAGAGTCTTAACCACTGGACCACTGGGAAGTCCCTCATAGTATTCAGCTTTATTAATAGCTCAGAAATGATACTTTTTTAGCTCTATAATTTGCCCTTTGCATGGAGTGCATGGTCAGTCACATCAGTCCTGTTTGACTTTTTGTGACCTGATGGACTGTAGCCCGCCAGGCTCCTCTGTCCATGGGGTGTGCCAGGCAAGAATACTAGAGTGGGTAGCCATTTCCTTCTCCAGGGGATCTTCCTGACTCAGGGATCTAACC
>NW_011493839.1:8853-9637 GCF_000754665.1 Bison bison bison | reverse complement strand
GAACACTCCCCCTTAAAGAAAATGTGCTAATTTACTGCTTAAACATAATCAGATCCCTGAATCACAGAATTACTAACTGTTTTTTCCTGCTCTGAATATTAGTCACAGATTTGTCATTAGCTGGTTCATATTCATGATATAAAATATATGCCCAGTTCACTCTCATTTCTTCCTTAACATGTACATCAAATCAATCACTAAGTACTATGGGTTCATTCAAATCTGCCTACAAATCTCCATATCCACAGCTACTTCATCATCTCACATCTGGACTGCTTAATGATACATGAGCTGCTTAATGTATCTCCCTTCTTCCATTCTTACCTCCCTATAGTCTAGTCTATACATAACTGCCAGAGACTTTTTACAAACATACATAATTATGACCTTCCCATGCTAAAAAGCCACTTGAAGGGCTTTTAATTACAATTGGAATGTAATCTAACCTATTTACCATGACCCACAAGATTCTAAATGATCATGAATCCTTACCTTGTGCTGTCTCTTCTCATGCTGACTTTATTTTAGTCATATTATCTTTATGAAGAATCTAAGCTTGTTCCCACCTTGGGACTTTTGCACATTGTGTTCTTTCTGCTAGAAATATTCTTCCTACCTTCTTTGTTTGGTGAATTGCTAGTCATTCTTACTATTAATGTGTGTGTGCATGCTAAGTCACTTCAATTGTGTGTGACTCTTTGCAACTCTATGGAGTGTAGCTCGCCAGGCTCCTCTGTCCATGGCATTCTACAGGCAAGAATACTGGAATGGGTTGCTGAGCCCT
>NW_011493839.1:4878-5576 GCF_000754665.1 Bison bison bison | reverse complement strand
CTATCCCTGGATCAGGAAGATCCCCTGGAGAAGGAAATGGCAACCCACTCCAGTATTCTTGCCTGGCACTTCCCATGGATAGAGGAGCCTGGTGAGTTACAGTCCATGGGGTCGCAAAGAGTCAGACACAACTGAGTTGGCTGAGTACACAAGCATGCATCCTACGGGCAATAGGGACCCACTGCAAGTTTCTAATCTTGGAGTGGGATTGTAGAGGAAGGTTTAATATGATGACATTTTCCCCTTTAGATAGTCATTCTGGAGAAGTTGGTTGGATGGCTAGTTTAGAGAGAGACTGGATTAGAGAAAAATAGGAGCTGATTATAGTCATCCTGGTAAGGGCTGAGGAAGCTGTGAACTAGGGTAGGTGCACTGAGGACAGAGAAGAGATGGATTTCAAAAATATTTCAGAGCAAGAATCAATAAGATTCGGTGAGTGAGTGGTCATTAAGGGTAAGTGAGGAGAAGATGTAGAGGTTAAGTCTGAGGATAATGAAAATACCATTGTGTAGTATTTTTGGAGTACTTTTAGCTTTTTAGTGTCTAACATCTATGATCTCATTTGATCTTTCAACCCTTCTGAGACAGGTTAAAGAATACATTTTCCCCTGTTGGACAAATGCAGTCCAGAGAAGTTAAGTGATTCATCCAGAGTTTCATAGCTCATTAGCAGCAGAATCCAGACTAGAATCCAGACT
>NW_011493839.1:4212-4778 GCF_000754665.1 Bison bison bison | reverse complement strand
CTGGAGTAGGAAATGGCAACCCACTCCAGTATTCTTGCCTGGAGAATCCCCATGGACAGAGGAGCCTGGTGGGCTACAGTCCTTGGGGTCTCAAAGAGTTGGACATGACTGAGCATGCATGCACTTCATAGGCTGTCACTGTCTAAATATAATCCTGCACCTTCTCATTCACTGTCCCATTGATCTACTTCATCTGTGCCTATGGCTAATTATGATAATATTATTTTATTGATTTCTTGCCCAGTTGTAGCCTGAATATATGATCTGATTGTTTATTATTTTACATGTATCCTTCTTAAAATTTCCAACTCAGAGTTCAAGATTTTAGGGGCTAGGAATGAGGCATCTTAGTAAATAGTCTAGCTGGAAAAGTGAAAGTTAAAGTGTTAGTAGCTCAGTCGTGTCTGACTCTTTGTGATCCCATGGACTGTAGCCCTCCAGGCTCCTCTGTTCATGAAATTCTCCAGGCAAGAATAATGGAGTGGGTTGCCATTCCCTTCTCCAGGGGATCTTCCTGACCCAGGAATCGAATGCAGGTCTCTTGCATTGCAGGAAGATTCTTTTTT
>NW_011493839.1:0-450 GCF_000754665.1 Bison bison bison | reverse complement strand
ACTTTTCTGGACAGTATTGAAAAGTTCAGAGGTGGCATATAGATGATCTGAATTCTAATTTTTATTCTGTTACCAATTATATATGACTTTCAGTTCAGTTCAGTCACCCAGTTGTGTCCAGCTCTTTCCAACTCCATGGACTACAGCACACCAGGCTTCCTTATCCATCACCAACTCCCTCAGCTTGCGCAAACTTATGTCCATTGAGTCGGTAATGCCATCCAACCATCTCACCCTCTGTCTTCCCCTTCTCCTCCCGTGTTCAGTCTTTCCCAGAATCAGGGTCTTTTCCAAGGAGTCAGTTCTTCACATCAGGTGGCCAAAGTATTGGAGCTTCAACTTCAGTATCAGTCCTTCCAATGAATATACAGGACTGATTTCCTTTGGGATTGACTGATTTGATCTCCTTGCAGTCCAAGGGACTCTCAAGAGTCTTCTCCAACACCACAG
>NW_011493838.1:13629-14044 GCF_000754665.1 Bison bison bison | reverse complement strand
ATGGCTGCGATCCAAACACCTACAAGCAATAAATGCTGGAGAGGGTGTGGAGAAAAGGGAACCCTCTTATACTGTTGGTGGGAATGCAAACTAGTACAGCCACTATGGAGAACAGTGTGGAGATTCCCTAAAAAACTGGAATAGAACTGCCATACAACTCAGGGTTCAATGCAATCCCTATCAAGCTACCAACAGTATTCTTCACAGAGCTAGAACAAATAATTTCACAATTTGTATGGAAATACAAAAAACCTCGAATAGCCAAAGCTATCTTGAGAAAGAAGAATGGAACTGGAGGAATCAACCTGCCTGACTTCAGGCTCTACTACGAAGCCACAGTTATCAAGACAGTATGGTACTGGCACAAAGACAGAAATATAGATCAATGGAACAAAATAGAAAGCCCAGAGATAAA
>NW_011493838.1:12884-13529 GCF_000754665.1 Bison bison bison | reverse complement strand
ACTGTTTATAATAGCCAGGACATGGAAGCAACTTAGATGTCCATCGGCAGACAAATGGATAAGAAAGCTGTGGTTCATATAGACAGTGGAATATTACTCAGCTATTAAAAAGAAAACATCTGAATCAGTTCTAATGAGGTGGATGAAACTGGAGCCTATTATACAGAGTAAAGTAAGTCGGAAAGAAAAACACCAATACAGTATATTAACACATATATATGGAATTTAGAAAGATGGTAACGATGACCCTATATGCGAGACAGCAAAAGAGACACAGATATAAAGAACAGACTTTTGGACTCTGTGGGAGAAGGCGAGGGTGGGATGATTTGAGAGAATAGCATTGAAACATGTATATTACCATATCTGAAATAGACCACCAGTCCAAGTTCGATGCATGAAACAGGGCACTCAAAGCCAGTGCACTGGGACAACCCTGAGGGATGGGATGCGGAGGGAGGTGGGAGGGGGTTCAGGATGGGGGACACATGTACACCCATGGCTGATTCATGTCAATGTATGGCAAAAACCACTACAATATTTTAAAGTAGGAAATGGCAACCCACTCCAGTGTTCTTGCCTGGAGAATCCCAGGGACGGGGGAGCCTGGTGGGCTGCCGTCTATGGGGTCGCACAGAGTCGGAC
>NW_011493838.1:10199-10785 GCF_000754665.1 Bison bison bison | reverse complement strand
CAGGGTTGAGCATGAGTGAGTTGTGGAGGATGAAGACAGAAAGGTGGGCAGGGGTCAGAACTTATGCTATGCTTACAACGGAAACACTATCCTCTAGGCTAGGGTTTTACAGACATATTCAGGGAAAAGAGTCCTTGAGAGGCCCTTTGTAAAACAAACAAAACGCTGATATATTTAACTCTTTCTTATGTACTGGAAATAACTTTCCTAGCAGAAACTCTGACTGTGTTCTAGGTTATCAATATAAAATCACAACCACAAGCATAGTCACATCAGAATACATGAGATCCATTGTTTTTTTGTTTTTTTTTTGAGTTTTTCCCTTGATGTTTGTTTATTGCAGATCAATCACCAGCAAGAAGGAAAGAAGAGAAAGGTGACAGAAATTTCAGAAAATTTTAGGCAAGAAAAACTGAAAAATGAAACAATTCAATCCATTAACTTGATTCTTTCTGTAAACTAAGAAAAAGATGGTCAATATTTGACTTTAGCTAAAGGCACTTTCCTGTACTCCCCAGGTCTATAGATTTCTTGGTAATCTAGTTTAAAAAGTACTTCTGGATGCAGTAAGCAACTGAAATTTTTA
>NW_011493838.1:7618-10099 GCF_000754665.1 Bison bison bison | reverse complement strand
GACAAAGGACATCTGACAGAGAATCAGAAAATAGAACTAAAATGTGGAAGCTGGAAAGGTAGCCAATGTTACAGTAATCTGGGGGCTTCCCTAGTGGCTCAGTGGTAAAGAATCCGCCTGCAGTGCAGGAGACACAGGAGACACAGGTTCAATCCCTGGGTCGGGAAGACCCCCTGGAGGAGGGCATGGGAACCCACTCCAGTATTCTTGCCTGGAGAACCCCATGGACAAAGGAGCCTGGTGGGTTACAGTCCATGGGGTCACAAAGAGTCGGACATGACTGAGCGACTGAGCACGCATGCAAGTTACAGTAATCTAGAGGACCAGGCAGAGGAAGAATGGGAGAAAGAGGGTACTTCAAGGATTAAAGGACTATCAGGCTATTTGGAGCTAATCCCATTCATGACGAATATGCCAGGAAACTGTCAATCTGCTTCCCTGGGTCCAACGCAGAGTTGTAGGAGTGTAAAAATATATTGGATAACATGGTCAGTGACAAGATTCAGAGTTAACATTCTTCTGGAAGATGGATGGGGTGGGGCTAGAAAGGCAACAAGATAATCAATCTAGGAGGGAGGGAATGTGGCCCTGGACTAGGATGTTTCCCTGGAGACTAGAAAGGAGTCATGGTGATAATCAAGAAGCTTTTGGGGATGAGGAAGCCACTGGGATAGAGAAGTAACCTGGGCAAGACAGAGGAAGGAATCCTGGATGGCTCCTAGGTCTTGGACAATTAGGTGAGTATAGTAGTACCAGTCACTGAAATGGGGAGAGCCTGGAGGGAAAACAAGTCTGGATAGGAAGTGGAGTGGCGGGATGAGTTAATTTGGGGTCCTGGCAGATGCAGGGTGGCTTTGGGGTGTCCAAGTGGAGATACCTTCGACTCAGAGTTACCTGCACTTAAAAATCTTCAGTTCAGGGTTCAGGTATACATCTGGGGTTTATCACAATGAAAGTAATAGTGAAAATCATGAAAATGGATGGCAGTCATCCCAGGTAAACATATAGAATAAGAAGAGGGGAGGGGTGGGAGGAGCATGAGGATGGGAAATGCCAAAGTTTTAAGGGGTACAAGGGGAAAAGGAAGCACACGAAGAGGAGGCAAGAGGGGAGAGATTTAGAAGGATGCCAACAAAAAACAGGTCAACAGACTACTGGAAAGGTCACTAAAAATTAACCCTACAAAGTATTCAACTCAAACCATTGTGTTGGGAATAGTGGAAGCAGTTTCAGGGGAATGTTATGAGCAGAAGTCAGGAAGTGTAGGCAGGGAGACAGGACAACAATTTTCTCTTGAAGTTTGTCCCAGGAATAAACGTGCCACCCTCGGAGCTTGGCTGAGCTGATGGTCACAGGGTCCTTGCAACTCTGGCATGCTGTCATCGCATGAAACTGGCCCTGGAGATGTCCTCGAGCCCCTTTTAGCTCTCGTGATAATTTTCCTTTAGTGGAACTAAGGTTCCTTGTCTAAGAACCGAAGCCTCTGATTTGACTGATCAAAGTTTATCACATGCATTGAAGCCACCTACTTGGCAGATGTAGTGAGATCTGGGCCCAGGACAGGATGCTAGGGCGTGGGAGGGGAAGAGAGCAGGTGGTAACTATGCAGATAGCATGCCTAGCAGAGGAGTTTGTTACATTTTCTATTTGTCTCTCAAAACAATTTTATAGGAATCACAAAAGCAATCTTATCATGGTTCTAGAAAAAGTTGGGATGTAGGGTAGGGATTTCCACAGCTGTTTTTATTTCAAAGGCAATCTGATAAGACCATCAGAAGCCATTCAGAAATGGGTAATTCTACACACTTCAATAATTCAGATCGCTGTCAAAACATTGGGTGTTTTTGAAGCTATTGTTATTTGTTTGCTGTTTACTAGTATGTAAGGAGTTGGCAATCATTTGGAAAACTCCTCATAGGCTGAACAAATACCAAAAAACTTCAGATGAGAGTGATTTGCTATTGCTTGTTTCAAAGATTTTTCAGGCACATCTTTACTTGATTTCTCAACAACCTAGAGGACAGGCAAAGGAGGTACAATTGCCCCTTTGGGTAGGAGGTAACTGAGATCTGTAGAGGGAGAGATTTGCTGGAGGTTCACAGCAATTCATTGCTACCCCAAGATCTAGAATTCAGGTCTCTTAACTGCAGCCCAGTTTCCCTATTCCAAACTGACAGATCAGCATCAACAGTTATCTGATGAATTGGAGCAGCGTAGATAGGCAACTTGGCTAAATCAACCTAATATTCCTACTTTAATCTCAATTCCAGAATTTTGGCCTGAATTACTCAAGGCTCTACTTCTCTTGGCCTTGGAGAAGTGTATTTTTCTTTTATTTTTTTTATTGGTGTATAATTGCCTTACAATATCGTGCTAGTTTCTGTTGTACAGCAAAGTGTACAGACATACACACACACACACACACACACAATATATATATATATAAATATATATATATAATCATGTTTTTTGGGTTTTCTT
>NW_011493838.1:5742-6136 GCF_000754665.1 Bison bison bison | reverse complement strand
TGAAAATTCATAGTGCTTCGGGTTAACATAGGCATAGAGAAGTCCCCAATTTGCAACTTTTAGTGGAAGTGGTGGTCTCTGTATAATTCTCAAATGCTGATTGTAGTTGTAAGCTGCTCAGTTTCTCTCTGAGATGTTGTGCATTCTTGAATAGCCAGACTTGTAGAACAGAAGAGTGGAGTAAGTTAGTAGGTTGCTCTACATTCTTAAGAAAATGTTACCATTAGGATTTATTCTGTTTCCATGTGTTTACTCCTCTCCAGTGACAAGCATTATTGGCTGTGTTGACAAAATATCAATCATGGATGAAAAAGAGAAATTTTATCAATTATTTGTCTGGTCTGGATGTGGGAATTGTGGATGCACAGCATCTGGAGACTGTGTTTTCTCAGGG
>NW_011493838.1:3614-5642 GCF_000754665.1 Bison bison bison | reverse complement strand
TAAGATTTTCTAGCAGGATAAGGTGGGGCAGGCAGAATTGAGGCAATTCACTGGGTTACTACAAATTTTAGGTTTCACTGCTGAGAAAAGAGTGGGATTCTGTGTCTGGTTGTTTGTTCGTGGGCTGGTGGGCTCTGCTAATCAAATGCCCTGCCAATCAAATATTTCCCCTACCCTCAATAGGGGAAATATTGACCTGGGTAAATCCCTGGGTGGGGAAGATCCTCGGGAGAAGGGAATGGCAACCCACTCTAGTGTTCTTGCCTGGAGAATTCCATGGAGAGAGGAGCCTGGTGGGCTACAGTCCATGGGGTCGCAAAGAGTCAGACACTACTGAGCGACTAACACATACACACACAGAGACTCAAATTTACCCTGGCACTTGGGTGTTCTCTTAATGACAGTGAAAGCTGCTGGCTAACTGGACCTTGTTTTGAATCTAAAACTGCAATATGAATACAAGAAAATGGCACAGAATTTGTAACCAAGTGACTTCCATACATTTAATTATTTTAGGACATCAGAAAATAAAATATCTCAACTTTTGGAATGAAAGATGATTTCTTTAAAAATGTAAATGCTTTTTGCAAATACTAAAGTTAAAAAGAGAGAGATGTAATTAAACTTTGAGTAATTGACACGCATTGCAAATCCCCCTCTTTTTATAAAGCACTGGATCACAAATGTTAAAACTAAGTGGGCAAATTAGCTCACCAGAAAACTATTTTATAGATTGTGTTTATAATGACCTATCGTTATTGAAGCAATGGGAAATATGACCATTAAAGAATGTTGCTGCTAATATACATGGAAAAATGTACAATTTGTGATGAAATTTCATTAGAATAGCTATGATTTCTACCTAGTGTTTCAGGCAACATCACATTTTCTTTGCTGGCTTTTGTAGATTTTTTAAACTGCTAATACTAAATATCACTAATTCAGTATCATTGCTTAGTCGCTAAGTAGTGTCTGACTCTTTGCGACCCATGGACTGCAGCCTGCCAGGCTCCTCTGTCCATGGGATTTTTCCACTAAGAATACTGGAGTGGGTTGTCATTTCCTTTCAAGGGATCTTCCCCACCCAGGGATTGAACCTGCGTCTCCTGCATTGGGAGGCGGATTCTTTATCATTGAGCCACCTGGGAAGCACCAGTCCAGTGTACTAATGTGTTATCATTCCCCATTTATATTCGCAAAGCCCTCCTTGTGTTGCTGAGGCCATGGAAGTGATTGTAGAGGCAGACATCATTAGCTGCCTTCTTCAAAATTACAATTTCTCATGTCCCTGTCATTTCAAAAATAGATAGAAGACGAAAGGAATCTTCATGAAGATTTTGTGTTCATGAAAACGATACAGAGATGCAATAAAGGAGAGGGGTCCTTATCCTTACTGAACTGTGAGGAAATTAGAAGCCGGTTTGAAGACTTGGTCAAGGTAAGGACCTCGGTCGTTGGGAAAAATATCATTGAAAAGTTTTGAGGGGGGGAACCTGCTAGGTTGGTAAACTAAAACCTAACCATGTAAAAGTTTAAACATGTGTCAGGTATATGCTATAGATACAGATAGACATACATATGTACACACGTGTATATGGGTGTGTATATGAAAAAGCAAAATTGAAGCCAAAACCCTATGGTTAAAAGGGAAAGGAAAGTTTAAAGTGTGCTTGCTCATAGGAATGCCCTTAAGAAGAACAAAAAAGGCTCTCTGGAGAATATACACACTTTCCTGGGCACATTCACATATGCATGCGAGCTCAGACAGGCAGATGCCTCGGGGGAAAGGATGAAGCCCACCACCTTGCTTTTTGCATTTTCTTATCTTTCCATCCAAATCTTAGTGCCTTCCCACTGAGGACCCAGGGTCTGGTCCCCATTTCCCAGGGAAGCACTAAACACTGGCCACTGCAGTGTTGGCAGGCCACCAGTTAAGGGTTTGCCTTCACTGGGGGTGATGGGGACTTGTGAGCACTGATAGACTCTTAACATGTGAAGGAACGCTTTGCTTCTTTCATGATGGAATTT
>NW_011493838.1:0-1203 GCF_000754665.1 Bison bison bison | reverse complement strand
GTTCCCACTAAGAGAGAAATAACTCCTTCTAGATTTTCTAAAATCAACTTTAAAAAGTCTGTCAGTTGAGGTGGGGATTGAAGCAAGAGAAGGGGGAAGGCTCTGGGGTGTGTGGCTGGGGGAAAGTTCACAGAAAGGCAAGGCCGGACGCATAAAAGACAAACTTTGCTGACTTCACATTTTCATGTTGGCCAAGCCCTGACACCAGGGCAACCACCTAGTCTAAAAGTATCTCGACTTCGATCATCACACTCCATCTTTTGAAAAGACACGAAATACTCTTTTGTTGGCTTATTATCTTACAAACATTTTCCTGTCGCCGCACTTTCAAGCCACCACCCTTGAGCTCAAGTGGAAAGTTGAAGCTCTGAGCCCCATGCAAGCATTTTGAGGCGCAGGTTGCCCATTAGGCTCCATGACTTATACTCTCACACCTGACACCTGAGCCCCTCAGTAGTAACAACACTAATTCCTTTTAAGGGAGGAACAAAAAGGAGGGGTGCTGTGGAAAATTGACTCCAGGAACAGGAAGGATCACAAGCCTTTGATTATCCAAAGATGTGAAAATATTATTGCCTTCCTCCTTTGTGCTCAGAGCAGAGGGTGATGGTGTGGGTTAAGCCCTGCCTCAGAGTGTGATCTCATAGTTTCTACTCTTGGCTTCAGCCTCAGACTCCTTGGGTGACCTCATGCCTGCCAGTTAAGCCCACCAGACCTTTTATTCAGTATCTTTAAAATGGCAACAGCAGCCTTTACTACCTTCCAGACTGTGTAGACGACACTCTCTGCTAGCTTTCGTAAGGGCCTCTAACCATCCTGCAGTTGCTAGTGAGAAGCAACCCCTTAAGAAGTACTGTGTTTGCCTTGGAATCTCAGCTACACTGAGACATTACTTAGGTTTCTTCTATGTAGATTATTCTAAATAAGAACAGGCCACATGAGGCAACCAACAACAAGAGAATCTCTTCAGCCCATTGAAATGGACAACAAAATTAAAAAATGTCTGAGGGTCTTTTCAGGGTCTGGGATTTCTTCCCAATGTCAAACTTACTACTTCCATTTCCTAAGAGGTTTCAGACTAAGTTTATTCTAATAGATACACATCATTTTTATGTTTATTAACATTCTATCTACCAGTTCCCAAGGAAGAATCAGCTCCTCATTCAGCATTATTTGTCGATATCTCTCAGAGCTGGGGAGGTT
>NW_011493837.1:20354-23358 GCF_000754665.1 Bison bison bison | reverse complement strand
CCCAAGGTAAGTCTTTCACATTTGTTTATAGTTCTTTTTTTTTTTTTTTTTGCCTAAGTGTGATATAAAAATGTCCTTCTGAAAACTGTGCTAAACACACCCTCCAGCAGGCAAACATCTTAACCCACTTGGGCCCATCTTTTGAAAGATACTGAGGCTCTGGGATTAAAAGGAGTCGCCCTGCATTCTACGCAACTTGGGGCAATTCCCAAGTTTCTATTCCACTTCCCAGCTTACTAGACTGATTCCCTCCCATTTCGACCACTGTGACTCATTCTCAAGAGATTTTACCATTTCAAGGTTCAAACGTCACTCAGATTATTATCTTTGTAACCTGATGGATTGTGCGTGTTCATTTGTTGTTGCTGTGGGATACACTCCACACGTCCGAAGCCTACAGATACATGATCCATAGATGTTGATCATAAACACAGATCCATCCTCAGTCCCCGCCTCCATTTGGCTTCTGTTGTTCTCCGGAAACCATCACCATTCTGAATTGTATGTACCTCTCTCTCATCTTTAAGAGAGAAAACAGGAGAGGCTGCCTTCTTCCTTTGCAAACGAAGTGTGGCGATCTCTAAGAAATAAAGAGTGCCTTCAGTAAACGTATCTGGTGGACTTTCAAAATCAGACTGTAGCACTGTGTTTGAAAACTGGCTTTAGTTTTACTGGTGGTCCAGTGGTTAGCACCTCACCTTCCAAGGCCGGGGGTGAGGGCTTGGTCCCTGGTTGGGGAGGTGAGATCCCGCATGCCTGGTGGTCAAAAACCCAAATAGAACAGAAGCAATATTGTCATAAATTCAATAAAGACTTAAAATGGTCCACGTCAAAAAAAAAAAAAAAATTGGCTTTAGGCTACTATCCACAATGTATAGCTGGTATTCTTTAATTTATCTTTAAGTACAGACAAGGAGGGCTTTCCTGATGGTTCAGCTGGTAAAGAATCCGCCTGCAGTGTGGGAGACCTGGGTTCGAGTCTCTGGGTTGGCAAGATCCCCTGGAGAAGGGAAAGACTACCCACTCCAGTATTCTGGCCTGCAGAATTCCATGGGCTGTACAGTCCATGCGGTCGCAAAGAGTCAGACATGACTGAGCAACTGACCCCACACACATATACTCTATTAATACACTTAATACTCATTTAGTAAATGGCAGTGATGGCGGAAATAGTGTTAAAAATAGACAGGTGGTAGTTTCTTAAAGAAAAAGTTGCTCAGGAGTGTCTGACTCTTTGCGATCTCATGGACTGGAGCCCGCCAGGCTCCTCTGTCCATGGGATTCTTCAGGCAAGAATACTGGAGTGGGTCGCCATGCCCTCCTCCAGGGGGTCTTCCCAACCCAAGGATTGAATTCTGGTCTCCTGCATTGCAGGCAGATTCTTTTCTGTCCAATCTAACGTTAGTTCAAATGTGGATTTTGTACGCATGTCAATAAACTTCTCTACTCTGTTTCACCAAAAAAAAAAAAAAAAAGAAGAAAAAGGGAATATTTGTTTTTCTTCAGTTAGAAGCAATTCATTGCATTTAGTCTGTTAAGAGTCTGACTATATTTAGTTGAAGTTTTAATGAAAGTTTATGAGAAACCACATTATCTGTCATTTGAGGGTAGTTTAATTCTAAGGCTTCCTGTCCAGAGAGCCTCCTTTTAAGTAAGATGACCAATTCTCAGTTTATGATTAGATGATTTCAAAGTCTAAGTGAATTTAAAAGTTTTATATACATATATATCTCAGGCAGTAATGCAGTCAAAATCAATTTGGGGATGGAGGTCACTAAAAAAAAAATGAGGCAGAAAATTGAAATGAAAAAAAAAAAAAAGACTGAAGGAATTTTAAAATATTAATGGCAATGGTCTTCCATGAGATGGAGCTGCTTAACTATCAGCAGGAAAAAAAAAAGGCAAAGGGGAATCTGATTAGCTGTTTCTTAATTAAATATTTACTTTGCTCTGCAATCTCATCTTATTTTTCCACAGTTGTGGAGTGCGTTTGTCAGAGAAGTGATTAGCTGTGCAGATGGCTTCCGGGAACATACAGAGTGAAGCTCTTGACTCAAAACAGAGGGGGCTGGCGACGACTTATTTCAGTGCAGAGATCTCCCGTCCCTGAATTCTCCCTTTTCAGTAATACAGCCCACACTGGGAGGGTCCCCCGTGAGGGTTGGCACTGGGTTCAAGTCTGAATACGCCAAGATGGATGAGAGAGGCTTGCCATGCTGAAAAACCTCAAGGCTGGAAGGAAAGTCTTACGGGCACACTGATGTTTTCAGAGTGTCATATACAATATAATGCTGCAAATAGAGAAAGGTATATTACTAATACAAATGACAACCTTTCTTAATAGATTGCCTCGAAAAATGTTTACTGAATGTTTTTTTTTTTAATTAAAAAATTTTTATTTTGGCCATGCCTAGTGGCATGAGAAGCTTCTCAGGCGGCTCTGTGGGTAAGGAACTTGCCTGCAGTGCAGGAGTTGCAGAAGACCCGGTTTCGATCCCTGCGGGATCTTAGTTCCCTGACCAGGGATTGAGCCTGTGCCCCCGTGGTAGAAACGTGGAGACCTAACCACCTTAGGTGATTGAGCGTGACAGTTGCTCTGTCCTGTCTGACTCTCTGCGACCCCGTGGACTGAAGCCCGCCAGGCTCCTCTGTCCGTGGGGATTCTCCAGACAAGAATACTGGGGTGGGTTGCCATTCCCTTCTCCAGGGGATCTTCCCAGCCCAGGGACAAAACCCAGGTCTCCCCCATTTCAGGCACATTTTTTACCATCTGAGCCACCAGGGAAGCCCAAGAATACTGGAGTGGGTCAGTTCACTCCAGTCGCTCAGTCGTGTCTGACTCTTTGCGACTCCATGGACTGCAGCACACCAGGCTTCCCTGTCCATCACCATCTTCTGCAGCTTGCTCAAATTCCTGTCCATTGAGTCTGTGATGCCATCCAACCATCTCATCCTCTGTCGTCCCCTTCTCCTCCTGCCTTCGATCTTTCCCAGCATCAGGGTC
>NW_011493837.1:13832-19093 GCF_000754665.1 Bison bison bison | reverse complement strand
AGTCCTGAATATTCATTGGAAGGACTGATGCTGAAGCTGAAGCTCCAGTACTTTGGCCACCTGATGCAAAGAGCTGACTCACTGGAAAAGACCCTGATGTTGGGAAAGATTGAAGGTGGGAGGAGAAGGGGATGACAGAGGATGAGATGGTGCGATGGCATCACCAACTCAATGGACATGAGTTTGAGCAAGCTCCAGGAGTTGGTGATGGACAGGGAGGCCTGGCGTGTTGCAGTGCATGGGGTCGCAAAGAGTCGGACATGACTGAGCGACTGAGCTCCCTGACGGATGTTAATCAAGGAATCTTTACAGTTTAAAAAAATTTTGATGGATTGGGGAACCATCCAGCAGCCTAATTAATATGTGCAATAAACTACTTTTTATTAAAATTCATGAGTGAAGAAGGACAACACAGTTTGCTGAGGTGTTACCAACTACGAGAAGGAATTTCTGCCAAGTCAGCTTCGTGTGTAAGCAGGTGGTGTGATATTTGAAGGAAGGACGGGTAGAGAGCCTTTTCATCTCTCAGAACACACAGGAAAGCAGAAATGGAATGTGCTGGGCTTCCCCATCCTCCAGTGGTTGAGTCCACCTGCCAATGCAGGGCACATGGGTTCGATCCCTTGCCTGAGAAGATTCCACATGCCACGGGACTATTGAGCATGTGTACCACAAGTACTGAGGACCCAGTGCCCTAGAGCCGGTGCTTCACAGCAAGAGAAGTCATTGGAATGAGAAGCCCTCACACAGCACCTAGAGAGTAGCCCTACACAGAACAACTAGAGAAAGCCCGCATGCAGGAACAAAGACCCAGCACAGCAAAGAACAAACAAAAACCCAAATAGGTAAAACTTCCCCTGGAGTAGGAAAGGGCAACCCACTCCAGGATTCCTCCCTGGAGAATCCCATGGACGGAGGAGCCTGGAGGGGTACAGTCCGTGGGGTCACAAAGAGTCGGACATGACTGAGCAACTAACACACACACTTTTAAACAGTGGAGTGTGCGATCAGATATTTATTGAGACGTTGTTTTACGTTGGGATCAAGTCCGGCTGTTTGAGATTCTATTGATGATGTTGTCCGGTTGCAGTTGGTAAGTCACGTCCAACTCTTTGGGACCCTACGGACTATACAGCCCATGGAATTCTCCAGGCCAGAATCCTGGAGTGGGTAGCCTTTCCCTTCCCCAGGGCAATCTTTCCAAACCAGGGATCAAACCCAGGTCTCCCGCATTGCAGATGTATTCCTTACCAGCCTAGAATAAACCCCCAATAAAATGTATTGGTTATTTTTCACCCATGACAGTGTCTTCTTTATCAGGCTGGCAATCACATTTATCTTTAAAAAAAAAATATCCCTGTCTCTATCTCCAACACTATATCTGGTCTTAAAAAAGATGTGAAATCTAACTACAGGTAGATGGAGAAATTACCTGATATTTTGTTGGTGGTGAACATGAAGGAATCTCGTAGATCTTTATGAAGACATATAAATGCTACGATCCACTTGAATTGTATCAATTAGATGCATGGACTTCTAGCTTACAAGAAGCTTGCTTTATAAATGGCTGTTTAATCAGCTGCTGACGTAACATTTATCAGACATATATTGAGGTAATTCACTTGTCTGAATTTGACAAGCATCCAACAGCCTCTTATGTTGAACTGAGCCCTCTGACTAATGGGTCTGGTGGAACCTCAGACATTCTCGATGAAAAACAAAATTAATAAATAGGATGAGATAATTCTCTCGCTGCTTAGAAATCACTGAGCGTTCGATCTTCTGTATCAAAGGCATCTGAATTCCAGAATAAAGTAAATGCTAGAGTAAGAATTAAAAAGATAGCCCAGGTAACAAGGCAAAGCCATGGCCACGCATTCACTGATGTAATCATTACAGAGCTAATTATATTTACTCTCTGCAGCCACTCAAGCTGCGCCCTGGATGTTTAAATGTTAACTCAATATGGACCTGATCCTTCATTGTGGATGGGAGACAAATATGTAATAAGATGCTCAAGACAAAGAAAGAATTACGTGTACAGGGATCCTACTATGCTCGGGGGAAATCTGAAATCCCATGTAGCGTAGGAGGGTTAGAAGATGCTCAGAAAGCTAACAGGTGAGCTGCGTGCTGACTTATTTATGAGAATTTTCTCGATGAAGAGGGTGAACAGGTTTCGCTTTTACACGGAGTGGGATCAGCCTCGGCAAAGCCACAGACTCTAAGTATTGCCCATTAAAGCACAGCTGTATGAACGAGTGTTGGGACTGGCAAGAGGTGATAGCCTGAAGTTTAGGGACAAGGTTTAGGGACAAGAAGGAGGCTGTTAGAACAGATGAGCAGGGGTTTAGATCATGAAAGGTCTGGCTCATGTGAAGGGGTTCAGCTTCTATTTGGAGACAGCAAAGAGCTACTGATGGATGCATTCTAAAAAGAAAAGAGACAGGGTCAGATATGTAAATCAGATGGCTCTGAGGTTACACACATTTTATGGGTCTGCTTGAAACAGTCTTTTGCGACCCTGGGGGAAAGAAAAAAAGCCATTTTTGCTGCGACACAGTCTGAGATCAAAAGGAGCATGGCATTCTGAAATGGATGATTTTTTCATCTTTTGTAAAACATTTTTTTTAAATTTTATTTTATTTTTAAACTTTACAATATTGTACTGGTTTTGCCAAACATCGAAATGAATCCGCCACAGGTATACATGTGTTCCCCATCCTGAACCCTCCTCCCTCCTCCCTCCCCATACCATCCCTAAACACCTCTTTTGTCCTCATTTCACTCCTGAACTTCTGTTTCACCCTTTTGCCGGGGACCAGCCCCAGCTGATCCAGGGTATTCGAAGGAGAGACGGCCTAGGCGACTATTTATATGCTAATTAGAGATATAAAGAATAATAGAATGAGGATAGCTCGGTAGGAAAATTCAGTGGAGAAAAGAGGCTGAGTAGCTTGGTTTACGCGGGAGACCAATACAACTTCAAGACAAGAAGTTTGTACCACTTAAGTAGGCCGCAGGCGCCCTCTCGAATAGCCCCCTAATGCCTCACCCTAGACACCTTCTCGAGTGGGTCTTAGAAGCCCAGGCATAATTAGTAAGCGTGGTGGGTTCCGCGCTCCAGATGGAGACTCAGCTGGAAGTTAAAGGGAAGAATGACATGGGGAGACCAAGCGTTGGTGAACAAGGCCCGTAGCTTTATTTTCAACAGGGGTTTTTATACCCTGTTACACATAGAGGATAATAGGGGATGCAGAGTCAGCAGTCTTTGATTCTTATCAAAAACCAGGGTTTCTTTCCTGCAAATTTATCATATACAAATGGTTTAGGTGATTTACATCATCTTCTGGCCAGAAGGCCTACTAACATTTTATGACTCTTGACAAGGACTTATCAACAAAGACTTATTTCCTCTAAGAGTAATTATTTTAAGGTTTGGCGCCATCTTCCGAAGATAAAATTGCATTCCTATAGGGTGGATGTGTAATGGGTTTACAACAAAGGAAAGAATGTATTACCTTAAGGGTCTAAAGTTACTAACACCAAGGCCACTACTTATTTTTTCTACATACCGATTATATTAATTAATACACATTCAAGGATACAATTCAGGGGATGTGAAAACTTGGCAACAAGCATTGGCTCATCAATGAAATCTTTTACTAGTTTTATTCTGACAGTTTCTAACTCTCTGAGAGGCTCTAAGCTATTTGAATATCTTAAGCTTCCTGTGCCTCTCGAGGCTGGGAGACTATAAACAATCGTATGCATAGCTGTAGGAGTCCAGGTAAACTTGTCAGGCAAGTTAGAGAGCCATCTGAGGGGTTTGGATTTAAACACTCCTAATTGCCCAGGAACTTTATTAATTGGAGCTATAAGTTAACTCTTTGACAGAGAGAGCGAGATGGTGGTGGGGGACAGCCCCCAGTAAAATCAGAGGTGAGAGCACAAAGCAATAAAGTAGGCAGACTGGTTTTTTGGGGGGTAGATGCTCGAGAATATCCGGGCGGACTCCTGAGGCTCGATCCCACCTTTGCGTATGCCGAGCCTCCTTCCTCATGACCTTTGTCACGAGTGGAATGCCTCACCGGCTCCCGGCACCCTTTCTCTGATTAACTAACATGAAAAGAATCATAATAACCCCCGAAGTTGAACAGTGTTCTTTCAGTCGAGGTTCAAACTTTCTCACCTTTAAGTGTGTGTCTGCCAAGTTGCCTCAGTCGTGTCTGACTCGGTACGACCCCATGGGCTGCAGCCCACCAGGCTCCTCTGTCCACGGGATTCTCCAGGCAAGGATACTGGAGTGGGTTGCATTTCCTTCTCCAGGGGATCTTCCTGACCCAGGGATTGAACCTGCATCTCCTGCGATGGCAGATTCTTTACCACGGAGTCAACAGGGAAGCCCTATAGCAAGGCACTGACTGCTATTTAACGCAGACAAGCATGACTGTCCTGTGCAAAGAGAGAGTATTCACTTCCTTATCTTACAGGAAATCCTTCTGCTTTGTAACGTGGAGATATATAGTATGTATTTAAATAGTCTCAGCATTTCTTTTTCAGCTGCGGAAAGACAGCAGTTATGCAGTCAGGACGATTCTGGGCAAGGGAGAAGAGTGTGAGTACAAAAGACACTGCAAGTGTAAGGTTGTTGAAGCTTCCCCGTTGTTGATACAGAAAGCAAACGCTGTCCGTTCAGAAAGTGCTGAGAGAAACTCTGTCTTTCCTCCCTTCTTCTGGGACAGAAGAGTTAGCTGAGGAAATTTGCTCAATCTCCAGTTTCTTTCTGTTACCACGGGAGACGTCTACTTCCCCTTATCACGTCATTCCTTATTTATTTGTTGTTCAGTCGTGTCTGACTCTTTGTGACCCCATGGACTGCAGCACACCAGGCCTCCCTGTCCATCACCAACTCCTGAAGCTTACTCAAACTCATGTCCATCGAGTCGGTGATGCCATCCAACCATGTCATCCTATGCCGTCCCCTTCTCCTCCCACCTTCAACCTTTCCCAGCATCAGGGTCTTTTCCAATGAGTCGGCTCTTCATACATCAGGTGGCCAAATTATTGGAGTCTCAGCATCAGTCCTTCAAATGAATATTCAGGATTGATTTCCTTTAGGATGGACTGGTTGGATCTCCTTGCAGTACAAGGGACTCTCAAGAGTCTTCTCCAAAACCACAGTTCAAAAGCATCAATTCTTTGCTGCTCAGCTTTCTTTATAGTCCAACTGTCACATCCATACATGACCACTGGAACTG
>NW_011493837.1:11835-13732 GCF_000754665.1 Bison bison bison | reverse complement strand
CTCCGAAGTAATGTTTAAGCTTTCTAATATGCTGTCTAGGTTTGTCATAGGTTTTCTTCCATGGAAAAAGGGTCTTTCAATTTCATGGCTGCAGTCACCATCCACAGTGATTTTGGAGCCCAAGAAAATAAAGTCTGTCACTGTTTCCATTGTTTCCCCATCTATTCGCCATGGAGTGCCTTATTTATTAATTTATTCCATATGGATTCTTTCCGCACAATGTGGATTATTCCTTACTATGGTGAAATCCACAGAAAACGTGAATGTTGTGTCACTCTGTGGTCAAAATGAAGAGAGATTTGGGGTCCTCATATATTGGTTCGGAGTGCAATCATGGTTAGATGCTATCACTGACTCAATGGACATGACTTTGAGCAAACTCCGGGAGATGGTGAAGGACAGGGAAGCCTGGTGTGCTGCGGTCCACGGGGTCGCAAAGAGTCAGACACGACTGAGCGACGGAACAACATCAACAACAATCATGGGGGAGACCAGAGATACTGGTCCACACTCTGCAAGGCACAGGACGACCCCCAGAACAGGGTTCTCTGGTCGCAGATGCTAACAGTGGGCTGAGAAGAGGAACCTGTGCTTGAGATCATTGTGTTATCAAGTGGACAAGTTTTGTGAGAAACATTTAAAGGAGACTTTGAGAAGAGAAGAGAAAAAGAGTGATCCCTTAAGAAGCTTAAAGGTAAGGTACTGCTGCTACTCGTGCTAAGTCGCTTCAGTCGTGTCCGACACTGTGCGGCCCCATGGACTGCAGCCTACCAGGCTCCTCCATCCATGGGGTTTTCCAGGCAACAGTACTGGAGTGGGGTGCCATTGCCTTCTCCGAAGGAGAGGTACAGAGGACCTTTAAGTCCACTGTGAATCAGACTTAAGAATGCGACTCTAGGGGACTTCCCTGGCAGCCCAGTGTCTAAGACTCTGCCCTCCCAATGCAGGGAGGGGCGAGGTGGGTTCGATCCTTGGTCAGGGAAGTAGGTTCCTCAGGCTGCCGCTAAGAGTTAACATGCCACAACTAAATAATCCCGCACAAAGATCTAATATCCCGTGTGCCGCAAGTAAAGATTCCACACGCCACAGTGCAGATCGAAGCTTCCAAGTGCTACTTGGAAGACCCAGCTAAGACCCAGCACGGCCAAACAAATAACACAAAGCCAAAAAAAAAAAAAGCAACTCTAAAAAGAGAAAACGACAAGATGAGCAATTTCATTGCCTGTATTCCATCTAATGCAATCGTGTTCTAATGACGAGAATCTGGCCACAGAAAAGATGCATATTCTGCCTTATCCTCTAGATGAGACCAGACACATTTCCTCTTGGGGAATGAGCTTTATCACCCAGATGAAAGGACCAGGCAGAGGACAAATCACCTCTTTCTTTGTGGGAAGAGGCAGATCTCACACGATGGACGCACTTCTGTGTCATTGCCCCTTGTTCTGCTAAAGGGGGTTCTGCAGAATGATGGCAGGCAACCCGTCACCTCCAGTGGGACTGTGCAGTCTCATATGGGTCAAGTCACTGATGCATCTTGTAGTGATGCCCAGACGGTGGCTTGCTTGTTTCCTGAAAGCACATGTCTCCCAGAAACCCAGCACCAGTTTGTTTTAAATGTTTCCAATACAAGCCAAGGCTCTCTCATGGTCCTTTGTATCATATTCTACATTGTTTTAATGCAACACGGCGCTTTATAATCCGAGAACTGGATCACGTTTGGGGAATGTCTAACACTGTGTGTGTGTGCTCAGTCGTGTCTGACTCTCTGTGACCCCGTGGACCGTAGCCCCGCCAGGCTCCTCTGTCCATGGGAGTCTCCAGGCAAGGCTACTGGAGTGGGTTGCCATGCCCTCCTCCAGGGGATCTTCCCGACCCAGAGATGGAACCCACATCT
>NW_011493837.1:11518-11735 GCF_000754665.1 Bison bison bison | reverse complement strand
CAGTTCAAAAGCATCAATTCTTTGCTGCTCAGCTTTCTTTATAGTCCAACTGTCACATCCATACATGACCACTGGAAAAACCATAGCTTTGACTAGGTGGACCTTTGTCAGGAAAGTAATGTTTGCTGCTGCTAAGTCACTTCAGTTGTGTCTGACTCTGTGTGACACCATAGACGGCAGCCCACCAGGCTCTCCCGTCCCTGGGATTCTCCAGGCA
>NW_011493837.1:11243-11418 GCF_000754665.1 Bison bison bison | reverse complement strand
CTGAAGCACACCAGGCTCCTCCATCCATGGGATTTTCCAGGCAAGAGTACTGGAGTGGGGTGCCATTGCCTTCTCCGAAGTAATGTTTAAGCTTTCTAATATGCTGTCTAGGTTTGTCATAGGTTTTCTTCCATGGAAAAAGGGTCTTTCAATTTCATGGCTGCAGTCACCATCC
>NW_011493837.1:4889-11065 GCF_000754665.1 Bison bison bison | reverse complement strand
TACTGGAGTGGGTTGCCATGCCCTCCTCCAGGGGATCTTCCCGACCCAGAGATGGAACCCACATCTCCCGAGTCTCCTGCACGGGCAGGTGGATTCTTAACCGCTGTGCCACCTGGGAAGCCCATTATGGAAACAATGTGTATACAATAGTATAGAGTATGTACACGCTGGAAACACAATTAGTATGAAATGTATACAATGCTTTCAACATTTATCCCAGGGGATAGTGGAGACAGCCACGGTGTGTGTATTTGGGAGAAAGTGGACCAGTGAAGACTAAGACTAACCGGTAAAACTTTTAAGGAAAAATAATGACGTTATTATTTCTGTTCCCTGAAATACCATCATTCGCAGTATCCGTGAGGTTCAAAATTCACTGTTGAAACATGTGGGCATGTTCATGGGAGTTCTAGTAAGTTGGGGGTGTTTTACAATCAGTTATGACTTTAATGAGGAAAAATAATTCATATTGAGCAATAAAAAGAAAGCTATTTACTATTTAGAGCTGACACTCTGGAAGAGTCCTGTCCCATTTAAGTTTGCTTCTTTCTGGGATCAAGAACCCTTTTGCTTTGTGGAAATAGCTAAGCCTTTTATGTTCCTTGGTTGGTATCAAGCTTCTTTGGCTCTTATCATCAGGGTTTCTTTTTGTGTGAGCATGCTTGAACACAGAAATAAAGATTCACATTGCGAAGGGACCCACGGGGCTTCATTCCTTCCGTTGTCCACACTGGATAAGTCCTCGCCATATCAGAGGATGAAACAGTGTCTGCAGAACACACGAGGGACACCATTCTTTCAAAACTGCTGCTTTGGAGAAAGGCAGCAAGCCTCTTCCCAGATCAGTTTCTACAGAGATCTTTGAAGAAATCCAACATCAAAATAAATATTCATACATGAGTAGAAATATTCCTACTTGACAAAAGTACATATTGGGGCTTCCCTGGTGGCTCAGTTGGGGAAGAACCCACCGGCAATGCAGGAGACCTGGGTTCAATCCCTGGGTCAGGAAGATACCCTAGAGGAGGAAATGGCAACCCACTCCAGTACTAACCCTGGACTGTCAGGGAATTCTTGTTTTTTTTTTTTGACAATTTTCCATTCTCTCCATGGATACATAGACAGACAGACAGAGAGATAGACAGATAGACACAGACAGATGATAAATAGATGAGTGCCCTGGTGGCTCAGATGGTAAAGAATCTGCCTGCAATGCAGAACACCTGGGTTTGATCCCTGGGTCAGCACTATTCCCTGGAGAAGGGCATGACAACCCACTCCAGTATTCTTGCCTGGAGAATCCCATGGACAGAGGAGCCTTGCGGGCGTTATAATCCATGAGGTCGCAGAGTCGGACATGAATGAGAGACTGACACACACAACACAGTTACGTTGATAGATGACAGATACATTGACAGATGCGTATACGAATGGAAACGTGCATATTAAGCTATAATATGCAACATTCAAAAACATTTAACAAAAGTATATAGGCATATAAACAACGGTTTGTGGAAATAAAGTGTCACACTTTACACACTATGTGAAGCTGGGTTTTTCCACGCTTGCATTTGTAGATTGTAAACTAGATGATTTTTTATCTGTTAAACCTTAACAGCGAACAATTTTCAGAAAAAGTTTATTTATTGATAGGCAGAGAGAGAGTTTTGACTTAAAAACAGTCTCAGGCAGTACAAATGTATTCAAGCTTCCATTTTGGCCAAATCACTATTTTTCAGAGTTCTTTGCTTTCTACGGTGTTTTCTCACAAAATGCGGTTGCTTTGAGTTTCAGATTTACAGGCAAAAAGGTGTAATTTTAGAAACTCAAGTACTATATCCAACCCCACTATGGAACAACTGTTGGGGGTACCCAGATCAGCACCTGATACATAAAAAGGAGACACTCCTCTGAGAGCCCTTGCCATCATGAACATTAAGATTTATTAGGAAAGAATATTAAAGACTCAGGACTTCCCTGGTGGTTAAGTGGTGAAGACTCTGCAACTCCCAATGCAGGAAGCCAGGGTTCAATTCCAGGTCAGGGAATTGGATTCACTTTGCCACAACTAAGAGTTCACAAGCACCAACTAAAAAAAGATCCCACACGCTCCAGAGAAGATGAAAGATCTCTCGTGCTGCAGGTAAGACCCGGTGTGGCCAAATGAATACATAAATATTTTAAAAACTTTTAAAAAAGACTGCATAGTGATGATACCACCATAGAGAAAGATATTTTAAAGATGCAAATTGCCACCAAAAAGGGGAGATGGATTCAAAGGCAAGTGAAGTTCCATCACTTCTACCCAATAACGATGCTTCACATGTCCAAAACAACTCTGAACTAGAGGCAGAATGATGAGGTATTTATAAGCAGAAGCATTTTAATATTATGCAGAAGGGAATGCACGTTCAGGCGTATGTTAAGGCATAAAGGAATCAAGTCAAGTTTTTAAAGAGTGGGACACGACTGAGCGACTGAACTGAGCTGAGATTTTCTTTAAAAAAGAAAAGAATCTCTAGGAAACAGATGCTAAGGCATTAATAGACATTTCATAGAAAGAAAGAAAAAAAAAACTGGCCAAATAATACATGAAAAACTTACTGGTTTCCATAGGAATGAGAAATTGAAGGCAAAAGCTGTAGTAAGGCAGATGTTTCCACCAACAGAGTGGAAAGAATTAAACAGTCCTACAGAAGCAGGTGTTTGTGAGGACTCAAAAGACTGGGGTCGGAACAGCTTGGGGACACACTGGTGAGATTGTAAAGTGTGTTGTGTTTTCCTGAGACGTAGCACTTCCACTCCTGAGTATAACATCTAGGATGAGCTATCTCTTGAAAAATCCAGGGGAAGGGACTTCTGCTGTGGTCCCGTGGCTAAGACTCTGTGCTCCCAATGCAGAAGTCCCAGGTTCCAATCCCGGTCAGCGAACTACATCCCACATGCCGACATTGAAGATCCTGTGTGCAGCAGCTAAGACCCAGTGCAGTCAAATAAACTCACAGGTTAAATAGTAATAGGGCTTCCCAGGTGGCTCAGCGGTAAAGAATCTGCCCACCAATGCAGAAGATATGGGCTTGGTCACTGGGACTGGAAGATCCCCTGGAGGAGGGCACAGCCACCCACTCCAGTATTCTTGCCTGGAGAATCCCATGGACAGAAAAGCCTGGCGGGGTACAGTCTAAGAGGTTGCAAAAGAGTCAGATACGACTGAGTGAGCATACAAATGTTAAAAAAAAAAAATTAACTGAGAGATCTGGAAACGAACCCTCAACCCAGAACTCATTTGAAAAATAATTTTTTTCTAGGAAGAATAAAATAATGATGTCCAAACACAAGAGAACAGAAATAAGCCTCGCTCTGCTCCTGTTTTGGAATGTCCTGTGACGGTGAAGTTCATGTAATTGCCAGTACCTGCACTTTGCTCTCCTTCCTGCACCAGCTGGAGTCTAGTATTTTCATGCCTACTTGAAAAACAGCCTTGACTTCTACTGAATATTATGTTACACTTGTTGGCTCCCTAGCAACTCAATGCTTCAGATGCTGACACTTAATGAATACGATTCAGCTGAAGCAATAAGATGTTTTAGACACTTTACCTGCTCAATATGGCTTATTCCATAATTGATGAAATTTTTCAAAACCCAGTAGAAGGAATTTTAAATATACCCTGCTGTTGGCATGTTCAATAATTCATGCCTTCACTAGCACAAAATAAATAAATAAATAAAAATGATTCTGCAGCCCCCTCTGGAAAGCCACGTACCCTCAGAAGATTCCTTTCAGGGATGCTGGGAAATAATCCGTGAGGGTTTCAGGATCACTTATTCACATTCTGATGGTAATGGAATGTTGACGCATGCCCTCACAGTGTTGTAGCCACGCGTTCCGGGAAACAAACTCACCCAGAAGGACGATGCAGATCGTGGAGCGCAGTTTATTACACCGGCGGGCCCAAGGCAGAGTCTCCTCTTAGCCAAGGACCCCGACCAGCATTTGTGAAAATCTTTTATACCCCATATGTTCGTGTCTGAACCCACCACTCCAAATTCCTTGAGACTTACATAAACCGAGGAAAATACAATCCCAATAACCCCATCATTCATGTGCTATGCTCTCACGTGCTCAAACAGTCAAACAATTAGCCAATAATCAATAAACCTGAGGTTACACTCCGATAGATACAGAAAAATTTATGGCCTATCTGGAGGAAGGGGTGATTACTTTATGTTTTCTCTTAGCCGATGAGTAACCTAGATACGATCTTCAAGGTTCCCCTGTCTGGAGGGGGTCTTATCCTTCGGTTGTTGTTTTCAAAGCCACTAAACACAGAGTTGAGAGTCCATTGGAAAGGTGGCCGAGCATGATCAGCATGAACAGGCCTAAGATGGAGTCCAGGCCCCATGAATTCCTTCTTCAACAGCAGTGCCAGACCTCTGGGGAGGTCACCTTTGCCTACTGAGGAAACAGGCACAGTACAGGCATAATGGGAGCCCTGTGAACAGCAACAAGGACTGCTCAAAACCCTCAGAGGGTAAAGAGACTGCCTGCAATGCAGGAGAGCCGGGTTCCATCCCTGGGTGGGGAGGATCCCCTGGAGGAGGGCATGGCAACACACTCCAGTATTCTTGCCTGGAGAATCCCATGGACAGAGGAGCCTCGGGGGTTACAGTCCACGGGGTCGCAAAAGAGTTGGACACGACTGAGAGACTAACACACAGAGATGAATCAAAGAGAAGTAAATAAGACTGAGAAGGCCATAAAGTTGAATTTAGATGACACACTACAAATTTTTTTTCCATATTTTTTTAGAAAGGAATATTGTTAAGGGTTTCTCACAGTGACTATATCTTGAAAAAATTCATAGAACTATAGTACATATAGTAACTGTGGTGACTTAATTCACTAATTAGCCGTCAATCCTTCCCCCGTATTAGTTAGAATTCTCCACAGAAACACAACCCATAATATGTGTGTAAGTAGACAGATAGTCAGACAGACAGACAGATAAAAGATAGACAGAAAGAAAGAAAGATATAGATAAAAGATAGACAGACAGACATGGATAAAAGATAGGATAGATAGTCAGACATAGAAAAAAGATGGGCAGTTCAGTTCAGTCGCTCAGTTGTGTCCAACTCTTTGCGACCCCATGGACTGCAGCACGCCAGGCCTCCCTGTCCTTCATCCAACCATCTCATTCTCTGTCGTCCCCTCTCCTCCCACCTTCAATCTTTCTGAGCATCAGGGTCTTTTCTAGTGAGTCAGTTCTTTGCATCAGGTGGCCAAAGTATTGGAGCTTCAGCTTCAGCATCAGTCCTTCCAGTGAATATTCAGGACTGGTTTCCTTTAGGATGGACTGGTTGGATCTCTTTGCAGTCCAAGGGACTCTCAAGAGTCTTCTCCAACAGCACAGTTCAAAAGCATCAGTTCTTTGGCGCTCACCTTTCTGACAAAACGTGGGCCACGGGAGAGAGGAATGGGAAATCACTTCAGTATTTCTGCCTTGAGAACCCCATGAACACTATGAAAAGATAGAACATAGATAAAAGACAGATATGTGTCAATCATTCAGTCCTGTCCAACTCTTTGTGACCCCATGGACTGTAACCCACCACGCTCCTCCATCCATGGAATTCTTCAGACAAGGATACTGGAGTGTGTTGCCATTTCCTTCTCCGGGGATCTTCCCCGGAGACTGAACCCAGGTCTCCCTCCTAGGGGGTAGACAGTTTACCCTGTGAGCCACCTAGGAAGCCCTAAAAAGGCCATTAATCATGCAAACATCTAGAACAGACAGCCTCGGGCAGAGGCTGTGTTTCTCTTTTGCTTCCTGCCATCCATAGGCGGATGTTTTAGTTTAACAGACAGGCGGAAGAGAACGGTTCCCTGAGGCGGGCCATTATGTGTGCTTATAAAAACAAAAGCTCATGAAAAGCAAGTCAAAGAAACAGTTCCAACCCAGGGTCAGAATTGGCTTCTCGCTGCAACAAGTAATAATTACCTATAACAAATGTAAACAAAACACAGAGGAGGAAGTCGGAAGTCCTCACGAGAGCAAAGTTAAACAAACATAAGAGAAAATATGCAAAGAGCAAGGACAGGAAACCAGTCAGTCCTAAAGGAGATCAGTCCTGAGTGTTCATTGGAAGGACTGATGCTGCAGCTGAAGCTCC
>NW_011493837.1:4608-4789 GCF_000754665.1 Bison bison bison | reverse complement strand
CTCGTTTGAAAAGACCCTGATGCTGGGAAAGACGGAAGGCAGGAGGAGAAGGGCACGACAGAGGATGAGATGGTTGGATGGCATCACAGACTCAATGGACATGAGTTTGAGCAAGCTCAGGGAGTTGGTGATGGACAGGGAGGCCTGGCGTGCTGCAGTCCCTGGGGTCGCAGAGTCAGAC
>NW_011493837.1:0-2943 GCF_000754665.1 Bison bison bison | reverse complement strand
GTAGTCATGTATGCATGTGAGAGTTGGACTATAAAGAAAGCTGAGCACCAAAGAATTGATGCTTTTGAACTGTGGTATTGGAGAAGACTCTTGAGAGTCCCCTGGACTGCAAGGAGATCCAACCAGTCCATCCTAAAGGAGATCAGTCCTGAATATTCATTGGAAGGACTGATGCTGAAGCTGAAACTCCAATCCTTTGGCCACCTGATGCAAAGAGCTAACTCATTAGGAAAGACCCTGATGCTGGAAAAGATTGAGGGCAGGAGGAAAAGGGGATGACAGGATGAGATGGTTGGATGGCATCACCGACTCGGTGGACGTGGGTTTGGGTAAACTCCTCGAGTTGGTGGTGAACAGGGAGGCCTGGCGTGCTGCAGTCCACGGGGTCACAAAGAGTCGGACATGACTGAGCTACTGAACTGAACTGAACTCACTCAGCAAAGTCAAGGACTTGTAGTTCCTTTCGGGGGCTATAGAATATTCTGAGCCATGTCGTTTGAGCCGTCTTACAGATACTGGAAGCCCTACTCAGTGGGGACGTTAACTACATGACCATCAGACTGTAGCCACGACATAAGTTGCCACCTTTCCGAGAATAAGCCTCAAGAAATGGGAACAGGCGGACCCTGGACCTGGAGACCAACTATACCTAAAAAATGAGATGCTGGTCAGATCACCAACAACCAGTTTCAAGTTGACTGTCAGAGCTGACTGTGCTGTTTCTACATGGAGCCTGCACCCTCTGTCTATAAAGGCTCTTGCCCACTGAGTTTCCTGGGTTGGCGGGGCAGTTAGCTTTTGGACACCCTACCTCCCAGTCCTAAAGGCGAAGTGTTAGTAGCTCAGTCGTGTCTGACATTTTGCAACCCCATGGTCTGTCCATGGAATTCCCTAAGGCAGGAACTGGAGTGGGTTGCCATTCCCTTCTCCAAGGGATCTTCCCGACCCAGGGATTGAACCAGGGTCTCCTGCATTGCAGGCAGATTCTTTACCATCTGAGTTACCATGGAAACGCTGTCCCATTGCCAGCATCCACAATACAGCAAGCTTTCCTTTCCGACATCCTGGCCTCTTTACTGGCTTCTGAGCGGCAAACAGCCAGACCCCTTTTTTGGTAACGTAACCGAAAAGGGCAGAAAGCACATTCATGCCATCACGTAGGGAATTTGCAACATATGTAACCACAAAGAGCTTATAAAGATCAGCTCAGATCCAAGAAGGAAAAATATACAGGAATGGGGAAAATAACAAAGCCTTCATCAGGACCCTCACATAAAGAGAACACAGTATCTGAATAACCAATGAAAGTGATGGCCAAGTTCACTGTGCCCGGGAAAAGATGTATTATCCCACCCAAGATGTACATCAGCACGTGTGCACACTCAGTTGTGTCTGACTCTTTGTGACCCCATGGACTGTAGCCCTCCAAGATCCTCTGTTCATGGGATTCTCCAGGCAGGAATTGTGGGCTGGGTTGTCATTCCGTTCTCCAGGGAATCTTCCCAACCCAGGGATCGAACCCACATCTCTTACGTCTCTTGCACTGGCAGGTAGAATCTTTACCATCTGAGCCATCAGAAAGCCCAAAGTCCAGGAAACTAAAGCCTTTTTGTTTTGTAGAAGACAGGGAACACGGAGGGGGTTTTATGTTAGGGAGTTTCCCCACAGGGCTCTGGTTGGTTTCGGCCTACCCTTTTCTTTGATACTGCTCAATCTTGAGGGGACCGCAGGTAAGTCAAAAAGGGAACAGAGGTTTTCTGGTAGAGAGACTAATCACAGACTGGGCGAGGGAATTCAGTCTTAGGGGGACTCGGTTTCAAGTCTTCCTGTAACTTCGATTATAAATGTTTCCACATTACATTCATCTCCAGATTGTCACTGAGAAACGCAGATCGCATAATCACTGGAGATGGATACGAACATTAATTCTGGTCCATTAAAAAAAAAAGATTTGTAAATAGACCTTCCCAATCATTTTTCTGCATCCCTCAACCCTTCTATAAAAATATTCACATCGTATGACCCTTCCTCCCTACCTGTTGGTTTTTTTTTTGGCCTGTTTTTCCAAGTATTAGTTTTAAAAGTTCTGAACGGAAAGTCAGTGTTGAGCTCTACATGGCAATGAGAAGTTTATTGCTGTAAGATCTTTTTTTTTTTGGATTCCTTCTCAGGTTAAATTTTATGTACTTTAATCGGTTGTTTGCATTATGTTATTTTGTGCATTTTTTAGGCTGTGTGGCTCTTTGCTGTGCTGTGGGGGTTTCTCTGGTTGAAGTGCATGAACTTCGCTGCTCTACAGCCTGTGGGATCTTGGTTCCCTGACCAAGCATCAAATTCATGTCCCCTGCATTGAAAGGCAGATACTTTTACTACTGGACTGCTAGGGACATCTCTTGCTACAAAATCCTGGACTCCCTGGGTAGTCCACTGGTTAGGACTCTGCACTTCCATCGTATGTATGGTGTATGTAAGTCACTCAGTCATCTCTGACTCTTTGCAACCCCACAAACTGTAGCCCGTCAGGCTCTTCTGTCCATGGGATTTTCCAGGCAAGAAT
Source organism: Bison bison bison (assembly GCF_000754665.1). Classification (NCBI taxonomy): domain Eukaryota; kingdom Metazoa; phylum Chordata; class Mammalia; order Artiodactyla; family Bovidae; genus Bison; species Bison bison. The sequence goes on along the minus strand of NW_011493837.1, from coordinate 386 downwards.
ACTGGAGTGGGATTGCCATTCCCTTCTCCAGAAGATCTTCCTGACCCAGGGATGGAACGCCAGGTCTCCTGCACTGCAGGCAGATTCTTTACCATCTGAGCCACAGGGAAGATCTCTACTGTAGGAGGCAAAAATTCAGTCCCTGGTCAGGGAACTAAGACTCTGCAAGCCCAGCACCATGGCTAAAAACAACCAAACAACAACCACAGAAAACAATAATCTTGGACACATTTCTAGATATCAGTATGGACCAGTTTCTTCATTCTTACAGCATAGCTAAAGAAAATAATGTCTAAGGCATAGTTCTCCCGCGTGAAACTGTTACGCTTCCAATTAAATATATATGGCCATAATTGTGCTCAAAAAAAAAAAAAAAAAAAAAAGAA
>NW_011493836.1:15236-16097 GCF_000754665.1 Bison bison bison | reverse complement strand
GGTGGGCGGCCGTCTATGGGGTTGCACAGAGTCGGACACAACTGAAGCGACTTAGCAGCAGCAGCAGCAGAGTGACTTTCACTCAGTCACTCACTCACTCGTGTGTGTGTGTCTCTCTCTCTATATATATACACACACACACACACACACACACATATATAACTCAACAGTAGAAATAGAGAAATAGTCTGGTGCATTTCTTTCTGATCAGTGCCATGTGCCAGGCAAATGAAGGATCAACCCCATATTCAAAGAATATTGTGCTGTATTAACAGTTCCCAGCATGTATGGATACTAGAGGGGAAAAACAACAAACAAAAATTATGTCTCCAAAGTCATAAGGTTTTGCTAATGTATTTCCCTGTACACTCTTGGCTTTTGACACTACTGGGGTCCAGAGTTTTCATGTTCTAGTTCCTTGGACAGGCATGTATTGTATATCAGAAAACTAATGATTTCCTGAAATCATAAGGAATTCCCCACATGAGTTAAAATTCCTGAAACAGGCAGTAAACCTTGGGTCTACTTCATAATTATCTCCGTCACTCAAAACTTAAAACTCTTTCAGGAAACTAAATATTAAAGGTATATCTTTCTTTTTATCAAAGAAATCTTATAGAGTACTTATATTTTGTTTATTACTTAAACAACAGAATACAAAAATCTCAATTAAAATAATTTCTAAATTGCACTTTAAGTTCACCATTCAAAAAAATTCCTTAAAATATGTATTTAAAATTCACTAACCCATATGCCAGGCTCAGTACTATATCTCTTCCTGTCTCTCTGAATTTATAAGATATTTACTCCTTTTTTTCTATTTACCTAAATCTACTTCTGAATCTTTCTGAATTACTTTTC
>NW_011493836.1:14809-15136 GCF_000754665.1 Bison bison bison | reverse complement strand
CTAACGCATATATATGGAATTTAGAAAGATGGTAACGATAACCCTGTATGCGAAACAGCAAAAGAGACATAGATGTACAGAATAGTCTTTTGGACTCTATGGGAGAGGGCGAGGGTGGGATGATTTGGGAGAATGGCATTGAAACATGTATAATATGAATAAAAACTTATTGGTACTGAAAAAAATACTTAAGTATGTATCTTTACATAATTTTGAATTATAAGTAAAAAAAAAAAAAAACAGACAAACAAAACCCCCACTAATCTTACTTAACTTACTTAAATATTAAGGGAAATTTTTCTCTCACCTTAAAACAAAGTACAATAA
>NW_011493836.1:14200-14709 GCF_000754665.1 Bison bison bison | reverse complement strand
GTTCTGATATTTTTTGATAACTAGGCAATACATTTTTTAAAGTATTTCAGAGCTGACATTCTGTGACTCGCTTGTGTCTAAGGTTGCTCTTGTCATGATTCTAAAACATCTAACCAGCAACTCCTCAAAATAGATGCTTCTTCATTCCCAACTAGCAGAAAAAAGGGTATGAACTTCCCTAATATTCCTCAGCTTATGTTCAAAGAGTAATTGGGACTGAACTTATCAGTTACATGCCCATGATCTCAAAGAAAATGCTATGTTTGAATATACACATACTAAATTATTTTAGAACATATATTTATAGAGATATATACACACATATACATATATATATATATATATATAGAGAGAGAGAGAGAGAGAGAGAGTTCCCTGGTGGCTCAGATGTTAAAGAATCTGCTTGCAATGAAGGAGACCTGGTTTAGATCCCTGGGTCAAGAAGATGCCCTGGAGAAGGAAATGACTACCTACTCCAGTATTCTTGCCTGGAGAATTCCTTGGAGAGA
>NW_011493836.1:10272-10604 GCF_000754665.1 Bison bison bison | reverse complement strand
ACTGTTCTATACATCAGTGTCTCTTTTGCTGTCTCGTACACGGGGTTATTGTTACCATCTTTCTAAATTCCATATATATGTGTTAGTATACTGTATTGGTGTTTTTCCTTCTGGCTTACTTCACTCTGCATAAGAGGCTCCAGTTTCATGCACCTCATTAGAACTGATTCAAATGTATTCTTTTTAATAGCTGAGTAATACTCCATTGTGTATTATCCATTTCTTATCCATTCATCTGCTGATGGACATCTAGGTTGCTTCCATGTCCTGGCTATTATAAACAGTGCTGCGATGAACACTGGGGTACACGTGTCTCTTTCCCTTCTGGTTTC
>NW_011493836.1:8299-10172 GCF_000754665.1 Bison bison bison | reverse complement strand
TTTTGAGATTAGTTGTTTGTCAGTTGCTTCATTTGCTATTATTTTCTCCCATTCTGAAGGCTCTTTTCACCTTGCTAATATTTTCCTTTGATGTGCAGAAGCTTTTAAGGTTAATTAGGTCCCATTTGTTTATTTTTGCTTTTATTTCCAATATTGTGGGAGGTGGGTCATAGAGGATCCTGCTGTGATGTATGTCAGAGAGTGTTTTGCCTGTGTTCTCCTCTAGGAGTTTTATAGTTTCTGATCTTACGTTTAGATCTTTAATATAAGTTTTCTTAAAGTAGAAGATTTCAGTCAATCTGGTAAAACAACAGCAACAACAAAAAGTTTACTGGAGAGGTTTTTTTTTTTGGGGGGGTGATAAACAGATAATTGCTTCTTTCCAGTACTGGTAAACATCATGGTAACAGACCGGGACCTCCCAACATGGATCAGCACACATCTGCAATGAACGCATTATATGAAACCACAAGCAAGATGCCTCTTTCCAATGGCACCGAGTTTCACCCCTCCTCCTTCCTGTTGCTGGGAATCCCAGGACTGAGAAACATTCACATCTGGATTGGCTTTCCTTTTTGTGCTGTGTATCTGATCACACTCATAGGCAACTTCACCATCCTGTTTGTCATTCAGACTGAGCACAACATTCACCAGCCTATGTTCTGCTTCCTGGCTATTCTGGCTACCATTGACGTGGGGCTGTCCACAGCCACCATCCCTAAGATGCTGGGCATATTCTGGTTCAGCTGCATGGAGATAATTTTTGATGTCTGACTCACTCAAATGTTTTTCATTCACATCTTTACTGACATGGAGTCCTTCTTGCCATGACTTATGGTCGTTATGTAGCTATTTGTAACCTTCATTACACCATTTCTGACGGGGCTTCCCTGGTGGCTCAGTCAGTAAAGCATCTGCCTATAATGCAGGAGACCTGAGTTCAATCCCTGGGTTGGGAAGATCCCCTGGAGAAGGAAATGGCAACTCACTCCAGTACTCTTGCCTGGAAAATTCCATGGATGGAGGAGACTGGTAGACTCTGGTCCATGGGGTTGCAAATAGTCGGACATGACTGAGCACCTTCACTTGTTCACTTGTTCATTACAGCACAATCCTTACTAACATGATAGTATCTCTTATTGGTTTGGGGGTGATAGGGAGATCAGTCCTCTGTGTATTTCCTTTTGTATTCCTCATCTTGCAACTGCCCTTTTGTGGACACCAAGTCATCCCCCACATGTACTGTGAGAACATGGGTCTTGTTCATCTGGCCTGTGCAAGGATCAGGGTCAACATCATATATGGTCTGGGGACCATTGCTCTCCTGGGATTTGACATAATGGCCATTGCTCTCTCCTATGTTCAAATTCTTCATGCTGTTTTCCATCTCTCCTCCTGTGAGGTCAGACTCAAGTCTCTCAGCACCCGTGGTTCCCATGTATGCATAAGTCTAACCTTTTATACCCCAACCCTCTTCTCTTTTATGACACATTGGTTTGGCTGAAATGTTCCCTGCTACATCCATATTCTTCTGGCCAATCTCTATGTGGTTATTCCATCAATGCTTAACCCTGTCATCTATGGAGTTAGGACCAAGCAGATTCATGAAAGAGTGCTCAGAATATTCATCCCAAAATAAATAGCAAATGAATACCTCCAGTTTTGGTCCAAAAGATTAAATGTTAACATGTATACATCTGAGAAATGAAGAGAGGCCTTGAAAATGGCAAATAGGTGCAGCCATGATTACTTACTGGAAAGGATGTCTTTTAAATGTGGATCTCATCTATTTAGGGAGTGAGACAATAACCTTTGAATTCTAAATAGTGTGAGTGAGTGAACATTCTATATGATTATTGGAAGGTGGACAAGA
>NW_011493836.1:5329-5825 GCF_000754665.1 Bison bison bison | reverse complement strand
CTACATAGAAAACCCTAAAGACTCCACCAGAAAATTACTAGAACTAATCAATAATTATAGTAAAGTTGCAGAATATAAAATCAACACACAGAAATCCCTTGTATTCCTATACACTAATAGTGAGAAAACAGAAAGAGAAATTAAGGAAACAATTCCATTCACCATTGCAAAGGAAAGAATAAAATACTTAGGAATATATCTACCTTAAGAAACTAAAGACCTATATATAGAAAACTATAAAACACTGGTGAAAGAAATCAAAGAGGACACTAATAGATGGAGAAATATACCATGTTCATGGATCGGAAGAATCAATATAGTGAAAATGAGTATACTACCCAAAGCAATTTATAGATTCAATGCAATCCCTATCAAGCTACCAACGGTATTCTTCACAGAGCTAGAACAAATAATTTCACAGTTTGTATGGAAATACAAAAAACCTCGATTAGCCAAAGCTATCTTGAGAAAGAAGAATGCAACTGGAGGAATCAAC
>NW_011493836.1:4701-5229 GCF_000754665.1 Bison bison bison | reverse complement strand
TTATGGCCCAGGATATGATCTATCCTGGAGAAGGTTCCATGTGCGCTTGAGAAAAAGGTGAAATTCATTGTTTTGGGATGAAATGTCCTGTAGATATCAATTAGGTCTAACTGGTCTATTGTATCGTTTAAAGTTTGTGTTTCCTTGTTAATTTTCTGTTTAGTTGATCTATCCATAGTGTGAGTGGGGTATTAAAGTCTCCCACCATTATTGTGTTATTGTTAATTTCTCCTTTCATACTTGTTAGCATTTGTCTTACATATTGCGGTGCTTCTGTATTGGTGCATATATATTTATAATTGTTATATCTTCTTCTTGGATTGATCCTTTGATCATTATGTAGAGATCATCTTTGTCTCTTTTCACAGCCTTTGTTTTAAAGTCTATTTTATCTGATAAAAACTCTTAAGAAAGCAGGAATAGAAGGAACATACCTCAACATAGTAAAAGCTATGTATGACAAACCCACAGCAAACATTATCCTCAATGGTGAAAAATTGAAAGCATTTCCTCTAAAGTCAGGAACAA
>NW_011493836.1:0-857 GCF_000754665.1 Bison bison bison | reverse complement strand
ATACTTTCATAAAGCTGGATAGCCTGAGTTAATTTAGAATTTGATATCCTCCAGAGAGCCTTAAAAATAAAGTGGGGTAAAATTATTTTTAGCAAAGAAAAACAAAAACTCACCACCAACAGAACTGCATAAAGAAAATAAGGCCTAAGTTTATGTAAGAAGGAACACATACCAGTAGAAACAGTAGATATTGGGAACATTTAAATGGAAATTTACTGTCCTACCTACTTATATGTATATGAGTTTTAAATTTTATAAGAAGTAACTTAAACCAACAATAGTATATGTCAGAAAGCACATACATGGACTAAATTTTTTCTAAGATCATTTACTAAACAGAAAGTGATAAGATTATTCATTTATATTAAGATTTGATAAGTTATTTGGGCATTTGTAGGGCAATGGCTAAAGTAATTTTAAAGTTATTTACAAAATAAATGTAAATGAGACTTACGATAGTAGTAAACATAATTCAGAGAGCAAAAGTTTTGCTGTGAAAGATTTATAGTTCAGGTTGAAGTAATAATGGCAAACATAAGATAATAATTTAACAAAACAAATAGCTGTAATTGTGTCAAATGTGCTTGAAATAGTAGCATACTTAAGATACTAAAATTGCCAGACTGGTTTAAATATAAATTGTTTCATATGTGAAAAATGAAACAATTATCAGGATAATCAGGCTGAAAGAAAAAGGATGACTAAATGAGTTTTATGACTAATTTTAAACTCTACAAGTTCCACAGTCATAGAAAGTGACACAGTCACCATTTTATTCCCGGTAGTTATGAAAATAGACACGCAAAGTGATTATAATTATATTGAGAGAAGAAAGAAGCTCAGTAAAACACCAAATG
>NW_011493835.1:11181-11729 GCF_000754665.1 Bison bison bison | reverse complement strand
GGAAAAAAAAAAAAAAAAAAACGATCAGGGCTTCTCTGGTGGCTCAATGGTAAAGACTCTGCCTGCGAATGCAGAAGAAACAGGTTCAGTCCTTCATCCAAGAAAATCCCACGTGCCATGGAGCAACTAAGCCTATTTACAAGAACTATTGAGCCTGTGCTCTACAGCTGGGAAACACAACTACTGAAACCACTGAACTACTGAAGCCCATGTGCCCTCGAGCCAGTGTTCCACAATAAGAGAAGCCAGCACAATGAGAAGCTCAAACACTGCAAATAAACTTGCCCTTGCTCATCTCAACTACAGAAAAGCTTGCACAAACCAGCAAAGCCAAAAATAAATAAAGTTATCTTAAGAAAGAAATAAAAGGGTCATAAGAGATTATTACAAGCACTTACATGCCAATAAAAGAAATGTACAAATATCTAGAAAAATACAACCTCCCAAGACTGAACCAAGAAAAAATTGAAAATATGAACAGACAAATCACATGAACTGAAACTTTGATCAAAAACCTTCCAACCAACAAAAGCCCAGGGCCAGATGGC
>NW_011493835.1:9438-10326 GCF_000754665.1 Bison bison bison | reverse complement strand
GTCAAAGAATGTTCAAACTACTGCACAATTGCACTCATCTCACATGCTAGCAAAGTAATGCTCAAAATCTCCAAGCCAGGCTTCAACAGCACATGAACCGTGAAATTCCACGCATTCAAGCTGGATTTAGAAAAGGCAGAGGAATCAGAGATCAAATTGTCAACATCCGTTGGATCATAGAAAAAGCAAGAGAGTTCCAGAAATTCATCTACTTCTGCTTTATTGACTATACCAAAGCCTACGACTGTGCGGATCACAACATACTGTGGAAAATTCTTAAAGAGATGGAAATACCAGACCACCTCACCTGCCTCCTGAGAAATTGGATATGCAGGTCAAGAAGCAACAGTCAGACCTTACATGGAACAGACTGGTTTCAAATTGGGAAAGGAGTACGTCAAGGCTGTATATGGTCACACTGCTTATTCAACTTATATGAAGAGTACATCATGCCAAATGTCAGGCTGGATGAAACACAAGCTGGAATCAAGATTCCCAGGAGAAATATCAATAACCTCAGATATGCTGATGATGCCATCCTTTTGGCAGAAAGTGAAGAAGAACTAAAGAGCTTCAAGATGAAAGTGAAAGAGGAGAGTGAAAAACTTGGCTTAAAGCTCAACATTCAGAAAACTAAGATCACGGCATCTGGTCCCATCACTTCATGGCAAATAGATGGGAAAACTGTGGGAACAGTAACAGACTTTATTTTCTTGTGCTCCAAAATCACTGTGGATGGTGACTGCAATCATGAAATTAAAAGACACTTGCTCCTTGGAAGAAAAGCTATGACCAACGTAGACAGTATATTAAAAAGCAGAGACATCACTGTTGCCAACAAAGATTCATCTAGTCAAAGCTATGGTTTTTCCAGTGGTCATGTATGGA
>NW_011493835.1:6735-7534 GCF_000754665.1 Bison bison bison | reverse complement strand
AGCCTAGAAGGGTGGAATGAGGGGAGAGGGAGGCTCACAAGGGAGTGGATATATTCATACTTAATTTTAATTTGCATTGTTGTATGACAGAAACCAACAAGTATACACGCACACACACACACACATATATATACACACATATATATAATTATGACTGATTTCTGTTCAGGTATGGCAGAGACCACAACACTCTAAACCAATTATCCTCCAATAAAAAAGAAAATACAAAAAAAGAAATTTCATATATTAATGCATATATATGGGATATATAAAAATGATACTAATGAACCTATATGCAGGGCAGGATTAGAGACTCAGACATAGAGAACCGACTTGTGGCCACAGGAAGGGAAGGAGAGTGTGGGATGAATTGAGAGTAGCATTGACATATATACACTACCATGTGTAAAACAGATACTAGCAGGAAACCACTATGTAACACAGAGTTGAGCCTAATGCTCTATGATGACCTAGAGGAGTGGGATGGGGAGTGGGAGGGAGGCTTATGAGGGAGTGGATATATTTGTACTTAATTCTGATTTGCATCATTGTTCAGCAAAAACCAACACAACATTGTAAAGCAATTATCCTCCAATTATAAATTTAAAAAAAAGTCACATTTCAGCAGAGGCAAGTAAGAGATAAGGTATAGGGAGATCTGGGGGATAATGTTTTAAGCAAAGGGAACAGTCAATGCAAGTTCCCTGAAGTGAGCATATGTCTGGCACATTCTAGGAACAGTGAAGGGGGCAGTGTGGCTACAGTGTAGACAGCAAAGGGATGAATGGCAGGAGATGAG
>NW_011493835.1:6219-6635 GCF_000754665.1 Bison bison bison | reverse complement strand
TTAGCAGCAGCAGCATGACATAGTGATCCCACTACTGGGCATATACCCTGAGAAAACAATAATTCAAAAAGACACGTGTATCCCAATGTTCATAATAGCACTATTTACAATAGACAAGACATGGAAGCAACCTAGGTGTCGATTGAAAGATGAATGGATAAAGAAGTTGTGGTACAAATATACAATGAAATAGTACATGGTCATAAAAAGGAAAAAAAAAAGATGAGTCTGTTAAACTGAGGTAGATGAACCTAGAGCCTGTTATACAGAGTGAAGTAAGTCAGAAATAGAAGAACAAATATTGTATATTAACACATATATGGAATCTAGAAAAACAGTACTGATGAACCTATTTACAGAGAAGAAATGGAAACACAGACATAGAGAATGGTCTGGTGGACACAGCAAGGGGAAGA
>NW_011493835.1:3808-6119 GCF_000754665.1 Bison bison bison | reverse complement strand
CAGGAGATGAGGTCAGAAAGTTAGCAGAGGGCCCAAATGCATAAGACCTTGGAGACCATGGTAAAACCTTTGATTTTTACACTTCCTGATATGGAAAACCATTAGAGAGTTTTGAGGAGAGAAGAAACAATACCTGACACATGTTTTTAAAAGGATCACTTTAGATCAGTGGCTAGCAAAGAGACCACTAAGTCAGCTAGTGCTTTAATCCAGGTGAGATGATGTTAACTTGTACCAAGGAAACAGTGATAAAAATATTGAGATTAGAATCTGAAGGCAAAAATGTGGTCTTTTGTTGATAGGATATAAAGTACTAGAGAGACTTCCAGCAGATTACTTCAAGTTTCAGGGCTTCAGCAAATTAAAAGATATTATTATCATTACCTGACATAGACAAGACTTCAGACTAAGCAGGTTTAGTGATGAGAGAATGAGAGTTAAGTTTTGGATGTATTAAATTTGAGATGCCTAACATATCCAAGTAAAGATATGAAGTAGATTGTTACATACGAGTTATGATTTCAGGTTTTAGCTGAGGCATGGTTTTAGCTGGGTACAAAATTTAGGAATCATTGGCATATGGATCGGATGTGAAGTCATGGAACTGGCTGAAAGTACCTAAATGCTGAGTGTATATAGACTTCTGAAGTCTGAGCCTTGGAGCACTCCAAAATTTAAAGTTGGGTAAGATAAGGAAGATTCCAAAAAGGAGACACCAAAATGCTAGGAGGATAACCAGGACAGCATAGAAACCTGGAAGTCATATGAAGGAAAGTGTTTACAGGAGGTATGGTTAAAGCTATCATTTCCTGCAGATAATTTTGAGTAACATGAGGACTGAGAATTTACTATTGGATTTAATAATTTGGAGGTTATTGGTGGTCTTGACAAGAACATTTTCAGGGGAGTGGTGGGGGTAAAATCCTATAGATACACATGATAAACAAAAGAATAGTTTAATGATTAATTTTATAGGTATCATCAAAAATTATGTGCCTACTAAAGAAGGTACAACACAAGGCATAAAATGAAGTGAGCTTTGAAGGATAAACACAAGCTTGCCTGGAAAATAAAGAGGAGGGACAGTTTAGATGTAGCGTGAAGCAAGAACACAGAAGTGCTGACTTGCCCAATGTGTTCAAGGCAGAATAAACAATCAATTTTAGCTGAAAATATAAGGTTCATGAGAGGTTAAGATTTTTTGCCATGGACATTTTGCTTACATATGCAGCATGAAGGAAAGGTTTCAGATGAGACCTTTTTTTGTTATTTGCACTATCATTAGTTAATAGTGAAGGCATCAACACATAATATTTATTAAGTGTGAACTGGAGCTTGATATTATCTTCAAACTATAAGTAGGCATTTATGTTGCATCAATTTCCCACTAGTTAAGAGGAATTAATGTAATAGATGCAATTTCAATATATGTATGAATAGTTTTATTCTGCCAGATGTCACAATTGATATCATAAATTTGCAAAAGTAAAAACTGTGATACACAAAAAATTAACAAAAATAATAGAGCTTTAAAATACACACATATTTTATACACACACACACACACACACACATATATATATGGATACTTAGTACCTGATAAATGTGGTGGCATTTAAAATTAAATTTAAAAAAATGGATTCTTTAATAAATGCCACTTGATCTGTTTGGGAACAACAAAGTTAAATTCTTACCTAATACAGCATAATCAACCCTCCACCTCCACACACACACACAAAGGGGGAAATGCAAATAGGTAATTCACAGAAAAATATAGATAGCTTGTAGCTTAATCTAAATTAATTGTCATGCAAACACAAATTAAAGAGTAATGAGAGGTTTTTAATCTATCAGATTGGAAAGTTTTAAAAATACTCTGAATCGGCAAGAGTATAAAGAATCAGGTAATTTTATGCAGTTGGTGGTTATAAAAATTGGTATAGCATTTTAATTAAGATTTCAAATTTGAACAGCATTTTATCCAGGAATGTTAGGTCCAGCAATCTAGCCTACAAATGTGCAAAGACAGAGTAACAAACATGTCCATATCATCATCATCATCACATCACTTATTGAGCATTACTGTGGGCCAGAAACTGTTTTAAGAATTTTTATTTATACCACTCATTTAATGTCCACAATAAATATGAGTCAGGTAACTAGAGTTGACCCTTGAACAACACGTGTTTGACTTTCTCAAGTCCACTTACATGTGGATTTTTTTTATAAATGTATTTATTTTAATTGGAGGCTAATTACTTTACAATATTGTATTGGTTTTGCCATACATCAACATGAATCCGCCACAGGT
>NW_011493835.1:1727-2325 GCF_000754665.1 Bison bison bison | reverse complement strand
ACTATTTTTTTATATATATATCATTTTTATTGTTGCTTACAAAATTGTGTTAGCTTCTACTGCACAGTTCAGGCACACACATATATGGATTCCCTCATTTTGGATTTCCCTCTCATTTAGGATACCACAATGTCTCATTTAGCAAAGTAGAGCTCCCTGTGCTATACAGTATGTTCCCCTCAGTTGTCTATTTTATGCATAGTATCAATAGTGTATACATGTCAATCCCAATCTCCCAATTTCTCCCACCCCACCCCTTTCCCTTGTTATCCATACATTTGTTCTCTACATCTGTGTTTCTAGTTTTGCTTCACAAATAAGGTCATCTATACTATTTTTCTGGATTCCACATATATGCAGGAATATATGATATTTATTAGCATATGATATTTATTTTACTCTTTCTGACTTACTCTATATGACAATCTCTATGTCCATCCATGTCTCTACAAATGACCAAACTTCGTTCCATTTTATGGTTGAGTAATATTCCATTCAATATATGTGACATGAGTTTTTTCTATTTGGAGAATAATTGATTTACAATGTGATTTCTGCTATATAAGGAGAATAATCCATAATTATCCACATATCCTCT
>NW_011493835.1:681-1627 GCF_000754665.1 Bison bison bison | reverse complement strand
GGACATGGTTTGGGTGGACTCCGGGAGTTGGTGATGGACAGGGAGGCCTGGTGTGCTGCAGTTCATGGGGTCACAAAGAGTCAGACACGACTGAGCGACTGAACTAACTGAACTGAACATCAGGAAATGACATTACTAAGAGACCCCTCAGACGTGTGTGGAATCTGCTCAAACTTGAGGCAGAGAAACTAGTCTTATAATAATTGTCCTAGTTCAGGCATAAGAACCTAGAGGAACTGGAAAGGACAAATATGACAGAGATTTTAAAAGACACATTTTGATTTTACAACTAATTAGACTTAAGCAACATAAGAAAGAATCATTTTTACTGTCCAGCTCTACCAGTGGCAGTCCATTTAACCTACTCCAAAGAGTGATCTAGCATAAGAAGATTTTTAAAACCCATACAACTAGTAATTTACTTCTCTTCTTCCTCATACACTGCCTTGCATACAACTGTCACTCAATTCATATTTGTTCAATAAAGGGTGTTTGAGAAGTTCACAACACTTCACAATATGACACTATCTAATTTTGTCTCAGCTGTATTCCGTAGCAGCTACACAGTGGATATAGGTTTTACTTTGCTTTGTTCATCTGATCTGACTTGTTCTAACAAAACCTAAACTAAATGAGTAATACAACAAGCCTAATTTTGATCCTATTTGGTATATATTACCAGTGGTTATAATTTTGGCTTGTAGATAGGTGCAAAGACTTTGGAACTGGCTGTGAAATAAACAAACAGATAAATGCTAAGCCACTGATTTAAAGATAAACCACTTTATATTATGTCAAATATGGAAATACTGCATTTTCTTCTTTCATCTACTGGGGTTGAGATTCAGGTGACAAACGGTCTCTTGGGGGCAAGCAAGGGTAGTCAGGAAATAAATAATAATTTCCTTGCAAAAGCTGTGGAGAAAGGATGTCCTGAAAACTTTAC
>NW_011493835.1:258-581 GCF_000754665.1 Bison bison bison | reverse complement strand
GTACTACAACTTCTTTATCCATTCATTTGTCAATGGACATCTAGGTTTGCTTCCACGTCCTGGCTATTGTAAATAGTGCTGCTATGAACATCGGGGTACACATGCCTTTTTGAATTACTGTTTTCTCAAGGTGTATGTCCAGTATTGGGATTTCTGGGTCATATGGTAGTTGTATTCCTAGTTTTTTAAGGAATCTATACTCTTATCCATAATGGCTGTGTCAATTAACATCCCCACCAACATTGTGACACATGTTCTTTACCCATTCCTCTGTTGAAGAACATTTAGATTGCTTCCATGCCCTGGCTATTGTAAGTAGTGCT
>NW_011493835.1:0-158 GCF_000754665.1 Bison bison bison | reverse complement strand
AGGTGAGCTCCCTGTGTTATACAGCAGCTTCCCACTAGCTATCTACTTTATACATGGTAGTGTATATATGTCAATGCTACTCTCTCATTTCTTCCCACCCTCTCATTCCCCTACGGTGTCCACAAGTCTATTATTTATATATCTGTGTCTCTATTCCT
>NW_011493834.1:19766-20757 GCF_000754665.1 Bison bison bison | reverse complement strand
TTTCACTCTCTTCACTGTGCAAATGAGTCCTGAATCAATAAGGCTGGGAAAGATTGAGGGCAAGAGGAGAAAGGAACCGCAGAGGATGAGATGGTTGGATAGCATTACCAACTCAATGGACATGAGTTTGAGCAAACTCTAGGAGATAATATAGGACGGGGAAGCCTGGTGTGCTGCAGTCCATGAGGTCGCAAAGAGTTGGACATGACTTAGTGACTGAACAACAACAACATATTTACGTGGGTGGAAAATGTAGCAAGACAGAGAAGATCTACTTCCTTGGTTCTTTGTGGTCTAGACCCTGAGTTTAGAGTCGCTATACCTTCAATGGGGCTCTTTGTAGTGGAGGGGAAGCACCCAGTATACTGCTTGGTTCAGAGAGCTGGATGAAGGCTATGGAAGATATTCAGAAGTTTCTACAGTCCAATAGGAGCTACAGGGAGCATTATGCATACAGGTATCAGGGGCTCTTGCTTATATAGCAGAGTAGATGCTGTGACTTGATCTACAAGTCACCTTGGCTTGCCAGTGAAGTGATAGAAGATGTTGAAAGAAGCAAAGCGTGAAACCATTGGCACTGTCAGCGTGGCATAAAGAAAAAAAGTAAAAATTTTATTGTTAAAGGGACTTAAGAGTGTATATAATTGTTGTTGTTCAGTCACTAAGTTGTGTCCAACTCTTTGCAACCCCATGGACTGCAGCATTCCAGGCTTCCCCATCCTTCACTATCTCCCAGAGTTTGCTCAAACTCATGTCCGTTGAGTCCGTGATACATCCAACCATCTCATCCTCTGTTGCCCCCTTATCCTCTTGCCTTTAATCTTTCCCAGTATCAGCGTCTTTTCCAATGAGTTGGTTCTTTGCATCAGGTGGCCAAGGAATTGGAGCTTCAGCTTTAGCATCAGTCCTTTCAGCGAATATTCAGGGTTGATTTCCTTTAGGATTGACTGTTTTGATCTCCTTGCAGTCCAAAGTATTCTCAAGAGTCTTC
>NW_011493834.1:16007-16872 GCF_000754665.1 Bison bison bison | reverse complement strand
TAGGTTCAATCCCTGTTGGGAAGATCTCCTGGAGAAGGAAATGGCAACCACTCCAGTATTTTTGCCTGGAGAATCCCATAGACAGAGGAGCCTGGCGGGCTACAGTCCGTAGGGTTGCACAGAGTCAGACACAGCTGAGTCTGCACACACTCACACATATGGCAATGACTTTTTAGTCAGCCTTAGAGCATTCGGACACGACTGAAGTGACTTAGCAGCAGCAGCAGCAGCAGAGCATTGGTAGCCTAGAGGTGGGAAATGATGGTGAGAGCCAAGGGACAAACATAACTTCATTCCGTGTTTGGCTTTTATATGCCAGTATACTCCTGATTTTGGAAAGAGCTATATTTTCTCAAACCATGGCATGATTTGCATACAAAATCAGAAACTCACAGGTAGATTTTTCATTTGTTCAATACTTGCTCCTGACTTTCTGGGCCAGGCCTAATGAGACCCAAGTAGAAACTATATTTAAGTTTGATTAACTTTCTTGCTCTAGGATTATTATTCTTATCCGGATTCCCCACAAACAAAAGAAGGTCTATCTATACTTTGGATTCCATTTTATTTCTTTTATTTTTTGGTTGTGCTTGGTCTTCGTTGCTGTGAAGGCTTTTCTCTAGTTGCAGAGAGTCGGGGCTACATTTTAGTGCAGTGATGGCTTTTGCTCATCGCAGTGGCTTTTCTTGTTGCAGAGCATGGGCTCTAGGGGCATGGGCTTCAGTAGTTGCGGCTCATGGGCTCCAGAGCACAGGCTCAGTAGTTGCAGCTCACGGGGTCAAGAGCACAGCCTCAGTAGTTGTGGCACATGGGCTGAGTTGCTTCATTGCATGTGGGATCCTCTTGGACCAGGGATCAAACCAGT
>NW_011493834.1:14854-15856 GCF_000754665.1 Bison bison bison | reverse complement strand
TGGAGTCAGTGATGAAGTACAAAGAGATGAGTAAACAAAGAACTGAGAACCCTTAGATGGCTTCCCTAAGTTGTCCATGTGAGTCAATGATTATCCTTAAACCCCTAGCTCTGGATTAGGATGCTTGCAGTGTGACCTATGTTCTCAGCACTATTTTATGATTGCACCTTTTCTTCTCTTTGTCTAAAATGATCTAGTCAGAGACCCCCTGCAAATGGCAGGCATTAAGTGTATCACAATGCTAATTCTGACGGAAGCCTGACTTGACTCAGTGGAAAATGACTTCAGTGTATTGGATTTACGGTTCATTTAATGAGTGCTGTGGATGTCAATGCATTAGTGTAAACCTGGTAGAGGTGGTGATTTTATTTCTAATGAGATCTTCAACCAGCACCCTACTATGGAAAGCAGGACAGTGGGCACAGAATATACCTGTCTAATCAGACCTAGGACATGAGCTATTCATATATCACAATGATGTTAGGAACACTTGACTTCTCTGGGACTCAGTCTCCGTGTCTGCAAAACGAGCCTGTTGGACAAAGATCTTTGCAGCACCGGACCCCTGAGGATCTGATTAGCCATTTTAGGAAATTCCTCATCTTGAAGACCTGTAGCTCTGCAATGGACGTGGGTTTACATAAGTTGTTTGTGCTGTGATCTGCAACCCCTCCCAAAGCCATGACTTCATGACCCCTTGCCTAACTACTGAATTTTTTGTGTATCTGAATATCTTACAATTGAGTGGCTGACTGTTCATTGTTTGGGACTTTTTTTTTCAAGGATGTTTATAAAGGGAAAAGAGAGGTAGTGCAATAAAGAGGTAGTATCTCCCTCTGGAGCAAAGGGCAGGCATGCTTATTACCCATTATAAAAAGATTCTATATCTGCATCTCCAATGCATGGGGTGGGGAGGAAGGAGAGGGTGAGATGAATGGAAAGAATAGCATGCAAGTGTATACACTACCATATGTAAAATAGATAGCCAAAGGGAATTTGCTG
>NW_011493834.1:9744-12465 GCF_000754665.1 Bison bison bison | reverse complement strand
ACAGGCTCCTCTGTCTTCCACTGTCTCCTGGAGCTTGCTCAAACTCATGTCCATTGAGTCGGTGATGCCATCCAACCATCTCATCCTCTGTCACCCCCTTCTCCTCCTCCCTTCAATCTTTCCCAGCATCAGGGTCTTTTCTAATGAGTTGGCTCTTCACATCAAGTGGCCAAAGTACTGGGGCTTCAGCTTCAGCATCAGTCCTTTCAATAAATGTTCAGGACTGATCTCCTTTAGGATGAATTGGTTTGACCTCCTTGCTGTCCAAGGGACTCTCAAGAGTCTTCTCCAACACCATAGTTTGAAAGCATCAATTCTCCAGTGCTCAGGCTTCTTTATTGTCCAACTCTCACATCTGTACCTGACTACTGGAAAAAACTGTATCTTTGACTATATGGACCTTTGTCAGCAAAGCAATGTCTCTGCTTTTTAATATGTGCTCTAGGTTTGTCATAGCTTTTCTTCCAAAAATCTTTTAATTTCCTGGCTGCAGTCACCATCTGCAGTGATTTTGGAGCCCCCAAAAGAAAGTCTGTCACTGCTTCCATTTTTTCCCTTTCTATTTGCCATGAAGTCAGACATACGTGGGTTCAAATTTTACCTCTGCCTTGTAGGAGGTTTTTGACATTAGGCAAATCACTTTACATCTTTGTACCTTGGGTTCCTAACATATAAAAGAGGTTAATATTAACTACTTTACATGGTTGTCATGAAGGTTAAAGTAAATGACAAGACACATGTAGTGTCCTTAACACAGTGCTTAGTATATAGGAAGCACAGGCTCACTGGTAGCTATAATAAATATATTTCTTCCTGGAATGAAAACTTTTGGAAGTGATGGCCCAGGATAGAGTCTGTCTTGCTCACCACTATGTCCCTGCCCCCAGCTCCTAGGGCCTGTGCAGCCTCTCTGGGTAGGCTAGCTCCTGCCCCACTGCGTGCTGAACAAGTGGGAGCTTGTAAACTAAGTAGGATGTCATTTTGAGTCAACGTTGCTCTAATTTCTTTAGACATTTGTGAAGAACAATTGGATTTCCTTCAGTTTTAATTTCCCTCCCTTCCCAGATGAATTTTCCAAATGTCTACTTCCTATTTCCTCCATCAAGGCCAGAGTTGAAGGAAGCTGGCCTTCAATTTCCAACTAGGCTGGGAGCACCATATGGGCTCAAGAGCAAAACTGTATTGGAAAAGCAGCAGAAGCACTGAAATGAATTGCTGTGTGATGGGGCTTCAGATGATAGTACAAGGCAAAGCCTGGTCCTAATTGGCAGTGGAGTTACTCAGGTAAGAGGCCAATTCCATGTGTCTCATTGCAGGATTTCCTGAACATGCACCTCCTCCACCCCACAGTCACCTCATTCCACTCACATACAGCCTTTGGAAGATGATCATTGGGTGAAGGTAACATTAATTTAATCCACATTTCTTTAAAACCTCTAATCCATAAACTATGTGCAGAGATAGAAAAAGTTCAAACCATGGTACAATTTAAAAGGTTCTCTGTGTGAGGGTGAGTAATGGTTCCTTAAGTGTTTCCACATCCTAATCCCTAGAAACTATTACCTTATATGCAAATGACCCTTTGCAGGTGCGACTGAGTTAAGGCCCTTGATATGGGAAGATTATCCTGGAATACCTGGGTGGGTCCAATGTAATCACGTGGGTCCTAATAAGAGGGACTCAGGAGGAGACTGGAGGCAGAACAAAAGTTGATGTGATGACAGAAATTGAGAGTGGAATGATACACTTTGAAGATGGAGAAATGGGCCAAAAGGAATACAGGCAGCTAGGTACTAGAAGCTGAGTAAGGCGAATAAACAGGTTACCCCCTCAAGGCCTCCAGAAGGAACTTGGAAGTCCCATCTACACTGCGACTTTAGCCTCATAAACAAGTATGGACTTGCAGAATTATTAGGACTTATCTCTGAAGCTGAAGCTCTGACACTTTGGCCATCTGCTATGAAAAGCCGACTCATTGGAAAAGATCCTGATGAGTCTCACTTCAGACTTCTGACCTCCAGAACCATAAGAGAATAAATTTGGGTTGTTTTAAACCAACCCTAAAAATTGTCCCAGAGACACAAGATAGCCAGAAGTTCCAAATATTAGAATTACTCTTTGGGGAACTATCACTGAAAGTCAAAATTGCCAAAAGTTTCCACTAAAATACAAAGGAAAAATGTGATAGACAACAGTCAGTAGTCTGTTATGCCTTGATCTGGCTGGCAGGCAGACAGCATGGAAGGGGATCCAAGGTGTAGAGATTTCTGGGCCTGGGGGCACCATGAGGACAGACTTGGCAAGAGGGATCTGTGTGGCTGATACAGCAATTGATGTCTGGGATGTTGTTGTTGTTCAGTCGTTCATTTGTGTCCAACTCTGCAACCCCATGGACATGGATTTGGGTGGACTCCGGGAGTTGGTGATGGATAGGGAGGCCTGGCGTGCTGCGGTTCATGGGGTCACAAAGAGTCGGACACGACTGAGTGACTGAACTGAACTGAAGTGAACTGCAATCCCATGGACTGTAGCACGCCAGGCTTCCCTGTCCTTCACTATGTCCTGGAGTTTGCTCAAACTCATGTCCATTTAGTTGGTGATGCCATTCAACCATCTTGTCATCATGTATATGCTGAGTACATTATGAGAAATGCCAGGCTGGATGAAGCCTGGGATGGGAGGGTGCCAAAAGAGAAGAGAGAGAACCTAAAAACGAAACCC
>NW_011493834.1:6498-7398 GCF_000754665.1 Bison bison bison | reverse complement strand
CAGATTTCTCAGGAGGCAGGTAAGGTGGTCTGGTATTCCCATCTCTTTAAGAATTTTCCACAGTTTGTTGTGATCCACACAGTCAAAAGCTTTGTCATAGTCAATAAAGCAGAAGGGAGCTCAGGTGTTATAAAGAAGCAGCTCTGACTTGTTTACCAGGCTTAAGTTATATAATCACAAGAGTCCAAGAATCTCAAACAGCCCACATCCACTTCTTAGCCAGCAAGATCTGATGTGGTAACACTGCATCCCAGGCTACCTTAATTATTGAATGGCATTCTGGAGCTTCAACAATACCTGCTAGTAGAACCAGGGCTTTGACTGGTGGTGGAACAGGTCAGATTGGATAAGGTAAGACTTGGGGATTCAGGAGGGCTTAGTGGGTCAGGGGAAGGTTGGGTCTGGGACAAGGATGTAATTTTGGTTTTTCATGATTCAGTTATTATAGGCTTGAGTATGGGTTTCTCTGGTGGCTCAGTGGTAAAGAATCTTCTTGCAAAGGTGAAGATGTGGGTTTGGGAAGATCCCCTGGAGATGGAAATGGCAACCTGCTCCAGTATTCTTGCTTGGGAAATCCCATCGACAGAGGAACCTGGCAGGCTGCAGTCAGATATGACTCAGCAACTAAAGAACAACAACAAGCCCTGAGTGCATGATGGTTGGAATTCAATCAGGGCAGGTTCAGAATCAAATTATACCACAGATGACTGAGAGCAGATAAGATGTGAATGTAAGTATCCATAATGACAAAGTAAGCCAATAATCAAGTGTTAGCCAAACAGAAGTGAGCAGTTAACAATGGTCATCCAAGTAGTTGGCAATTGGCAGAGCCCAGATTAACTGGTGGTTAATTATCAAGGGATTATTGTATTTGGGCGGGGGGACCTCCCAGTTGGTGGT
>NW_011493834.1:4694-6274 GCF_000754665.1 Bison bison bison | reverse complement strand
GGGAGAACTCTGCTTATGGAAGTACCTGTATTCTGTCAGTAGAAAAATGTGACTCGGTGCTGACTTGCTGGCTTATTTCAGTCTGCTCCAAACTCCTGACTTGTGTCCTCCACACCCAGTCTGTTCTCCACAATATAGCCAGAGTGAGCTTTTGAACATGCCAAACTGATCTTATTGTTTGTAATCACCCTTAGGAAAAAGATTAGACTCTTCGTCAACTTTTACCAGGCTCTGCATGGTTTGCTTCTGTCCAGTAGCCAATAACCCCCTCTTGGAGCTTTTTCTCTTTCACTCATGTCCTTCCAGCTGCACTGAGTCTCTATAGGCTCCCTACTGTCTCAGAGCTGTTACATGTGCAATTGCTTCTGCTTGGAGTGTACCTCACCTCTCTCTTCATCCTTCCAGTTTTAACTTAATGTCACTACCTTCTTTGAGTCATTTGGCTAAAGGAATCCTCCCTTAGTCTTCATAATGATTCTACTCACCACTGTCACTTACAAGTCATAGCCAGTAACCTTATCTACTGAGAGCAAGTCCTCCCAGGCATCACTCCCACCAGGCTTTACACCCTGATATCCTCATCACCCCACCACAATTCCCCACTGTCATGCTTACCACCATAACCTCCTCCATTGGCCATACACTCTAGCCCCACCCACTACCACCAGTCTCATCAACCCCTTTTATAACCCATGCTCCTCTTCCCTCCGTCTCCGTAGAGTCATACCTTGTCCATCCAGCAGCTACAAATAGTAGCAGCCCAACCCTACTGATCCTACTAGTGAACAAGGGCTCTTTTGCTTACAGTTCAGGTATCAGCCCGTTTCAATAACATTTTCTGTGACCATTCAGTCTGGATTAGTTTTCCCTGTTTTCATAGCACACCACCCTCCTGCTTTACAGTGCTGATCACAATGGTAAATATGTTGAACTCTTTGTGAGTGTGCTGAATGGTGGTCACTGCATAGAGTTTTTGTCTATCTTGCTCATTGCTATTTCCCCTGTACTTTAACAAACAGATCTCAAATCTGTTTGCCAAATCTCATTGTATCAAGTGTTGCATATAAAAAATCTGAGGCTCAGAGCAGCTACGTAATGTACTCACAGTTGCACAGCTCATAAGAGCCAGAACTGGAATTCAGATCCAGGTTTGGTTGACTCTAAATCCTGCAGGTTCTAAACTGCAACGCCAGTTGTTTCTGCCAGACCATCTATATCAGCATCACTTGAGACCTGTTAGAAATGGAGATTTTCAGGCATCACCAAAGACTTACTGAATCACAAAATCTGGAGATAAGGCCCAACAATGTGTACTTTATGAAATCCTCCAGGTGGCATTGATACATAGTCAAGCATGAGACCACTGCTGTGCACACCCTGCACACTTTATGGTTCCCTCTTGGCTTCCCAGGTGGCACAGTGGTAAAGAACCCACCTGCCAATGCAGAAGATGCAAGAGACATGTTTGACCCCTGGGTCAGGAGGATCCTCTGGAGGAGGGCATCACAACCTGCTCCAGTATTCTTGCCTGAGAAATCCCATGGACAGAGGAACCTGGCAGGCTATAGCCCATGGGGTAG
>NW_011493834.1:325-722 GCF_000754665.1 Bison bison bison | reverse complement strand
ATGCATTGAACCGGAACTGGTGATCACAACAGGAACTCTAATTCATTGCTGGTGGGAACGCAAAATGATACAGCCACTCTGGAGACAATTTCACTGTTTAAAAATAAAATAAAATAAAATAAATTCCTGAAGGGTCAGGTGGTGACAAATAGATAAATTTTTCGTCTGGTGTTGACTTCATTCTATGTTCGTCTGGTGCATGATTCATCTGGTATGTGAAGCTTTATTATTTTTTTGCTGTTTGTATGTTATTTGATTAGATGTAGAGGGGTATATATTAGGACTGGGGTCAGAGGTCTTGGGCTCCAAAATCACTGCAGATGGTGACTGCGGCCATGAAATTGAAAGACACTTGCTCCTTGGAAGAAAAGCTATGACCAACCTAGATAGCATATTA
>NW_011493834.1:0-225 GCF_000754665.1 Bison bison bison | reverse complement strand
TAGGAAAGACCCTAATGCTGGGAAATATTGAAGGCAGGAGGAGAAGTGGATGACAGAGAATGAGATGGTTGGATGGCATCACCAACTTGATGGACATGAGTTTGGGCAAGCTCCAGGAGATGCTATAGGATGGGGAAGCCTGGTGTGCTGCAGTCCATGGGGTCACAAAGAGACGCACATGACTGAGCGACCAAACAACAACAGAGGTCAAGGGCCAGAAGTCAG
>NW_011493833.1:15238-16121 GCF_000754665.1 Bison bison bison | reverse complement strand
GAAATCAACCCTGATTATTCATTGGAAGGACTGATGCTGAAGCTGAAGCTCTAGTACTTTGGCTACTTGGTGTGAAGAGCTGACTCATTGGAAAAGACCCTGATGCTGGGAAAGATTGAAGGCAAAAGGAGAAGAGTTCAGCAGAGGATGAGATGGTTAGATAGCATCCTCAACTCAATGGACATGAATTTTAGAAAACTCTGTGAGACAGTGAAGGACAGGGTAGCTTGGCATGCTGGGGTCTATAGGGTCACAGAAAGCTGGACACAACTTAGTACTGAACAGCACAAAAATCCTTCTTTGAGCCTACATTTCTATCCTGTATGCATCTTAACTGAAATTTTGGATATGACCTGTCAGCTTGTCAAAGATTTTACGGTATGCCTCACCTGTCCCCAAAGTGCCCAGCATCACCGTTGTAGGTGCCAGGTACAAGAAGCACCAGGCTCCAGGACCCAGAGGAATTAAAAGGTTACTGAGACTATAAAGGCCTCGGACTCCTGGATACTCATTGTAGGTGCCCCAACAGTCCCATCATTGTAGCCATCTCTTGCTACCACTTTTAGCCATATAAAGGCAAGAGAATTGAACTAGTGTATCAAAATGCACAGTTAAGCAGCATCATCATCTTTATCATTACCAGATTTTCAGTGATCCTCCTTGAGATGACTTGACTTACAGATTATTTAGGTTAACTGTTTCATCCTAGACACCATAACTTTCCACCACTCAATCAAGACCCGCCCTGATAATACAAATAGATTTTAACATCAGCCTAAAGCCAAAGAATTTTAAATGTAGAGCAAAAATAATCCAAAATATACTCCAATGTCAAACACAAGTGCCTTTGAGACTCCTGCTATTTGGAATAGTAACTGCTTGG
>NW_011493833.1:14903-15138 GCF_000754665.1 Bison bison bison | reverse complement strand
TATCCTTTGAGATTTTTTTTCTTTTTATCCTTTCTAACGTTTGGGTATGGAGAAAACGATGGCACCCCCACTCTAGTACTCTTGCCTGGAAAATCCCATGGACAGAGGAGCCTGGTAGGCTGCAGTCCATGGGGTCCCGAAGAGTCGGGCACGACTGAGCGACTTTACTTTCACTTTTTACTTTCATGCATTGGAGAAAGAAATGGCAACCCACTCCAGTGTTCTTGCCTGGAGA
>NW_011493833.1:14327-14803 GCF_000754665.1 Bison bison bison | reverse complement strand
CAATCCCCATCTCTGCATCCCTTTATGTAAATGGGCAAGAATCACATGGTTTTTTAAAGCAGATGGCAAAACCTGACTTCTGCCTGTTTGTTAGGTTAATGGCTAGCAACTTCCAGGGCTCTAACTCAGCACAGTGCTAGGAGGAACTACATAGTAGTCACTTAGCTGAGGTGCAGATAGGATCTGCCATCATTTATAATAAATAACCTTTGAAAAGAAAACCAGTATCTCTATCTGGATAGGCACACCCCAGTACAGATCTCAGACCAATGCTTCAATAAATGTTCATCTCTCAGACTTTGGTAGAACAAAACAGCGCTCAGAGATTTTGGATAAAAGCTAGCTTTCAAGATTCACATGGGAAAAGTTAATATTGTGGTGAAGAGCCACTTAAAGGCCTGTCTGCCTATATTACAATAACATGCCCTTTTCATTCCCTCAACAGCTCTCAAAGGGCACTGTGGACAGCCACATTT
>NW_011493833.1:11304-12524 GCF_000754665.1 Bison bison bison | reverse complement strand
ATGGTACATTTGTTACAATGAATGAACTAATTCTAATATGTTATTATTAACTAAAGTCCACACTTTATTCACATTTCCTTAGTTTTTACCTAATGTCCTTTTTCTGTTCCAACATCCCATCTATTATATATCTATATTACATCCAACTGTTGTGTCTTCTTGGGTTCCTCTTGGCTCTGATAGTATTCCAGATTTGCTTTTTGATGATCTTAATGGTTTTGAGGTATTGGTAAGGTATTTTATAGAATGCTCCTCAGTTGAGATTTTTCCAATTGTTTTCTCATGACTAGTCTGGGGTAATGTGTTTCAGAGAGGAAGACCACAGAGGTGAAGTGCTTTTCTCATCACATCAAAAAAGCACCCAGTATCAACATGACTTATGGCTACTGAAGCTAACCTGATCACCCGGCTAAGGTATGTTTGCCAAATTTCTACACTATAAAGTTATTTTTCTCTCCTTTCCATGTTGTATTTTTTTATATCAGGTCGTTAAGCCCTGTCTATATTTAACATGGGAGAGATTAAGTTCCATCTCCTGGACAAGGTGAAAGTGAAGTGAAGTCGCTCAGTCGTGTCTGACTCTTTGCGACTCATGGACTGTAGCCCACCAAGCTCCTCCATCCATGGGATTCTCCAGGCAAGAATACTGGAGTGGGTTGCCATTTCCATCTCCAGGGGATCTTCCCGACCCAGGGATTGAACCCAGGTCTCCCGCATTGCAGGGAGACGCTTTAACCTCTGCGCCACCAGGGAAGCCCTTAAATATAAGAATACAGTCTCTCAGAAAACCTCCTATAGAGACACAGAACTTCAGATCCAAGTACTAACATCAAAGATTTCAAAGGGAGGAAAGGAAGCCAGGTTGAAAGAAGAAGGGGGAGGAGGCGGGAGAAGGGAGCGAAAGGGGTGACCTTACAGACGTCTCCTGCCACCTACAGATACCCAGGACAAGATACCCTGGACAAGGTACACATACCCAAATAAATTATTTGCAGCACAATATCACATTACTTATTGTGTTGCTCCAATTATTCTAGCTTTGGCCATTGAGAGTTCTTTCAGGTTTGTTCCTGCATTCCTTTGGCATGCTCCCTTTATTTTTGTTTTACCACTTGTTTAATATTCTAATATTACCTCTTCCTCTTTTACATTTGCTTCAGTCTCCTTTTCTTTTTTTAAAAAACATGTTCATTGATTATTCTTTTTTTTTTTTTTTGTTT
>NW_011493833.1:9485-10443 GCF_000754665.1 Bison bison bison | reverse complement strand
CATTCTTGTCTAGAGAATCCCCATGGACAGAGGAGCCTGGCAGGCTACATACAGTCCACGGGATTCAAAGAGTCAGACACAGCTAAGTGACTAAGCATAGCACACAGCACAGCATGACTACAAAGTCCTTCTCCAGGATCTTCTAGCTCCTAGTGTCAGAGCAATGTGTATATGTGTTTATACACAATCCTAAGGTCTCTGCCCTCAAACTCAGGGAGCTATTGGGAACCAGGAAGAAGAAATGTGCCAGAACCTAGGGAACTTGAGAAGAAAAGCCTTGTCAGAAATGAGATATTCATGTAAATGGAAGGCACCAGAAAGATATAAGAAGCTTTATAACTCAGTATTAAGAACAGGGTTAGCTTACTTGGAGATCTCATTCTGTCTTCACTTTCTTATCAAAACTGTTTTTTCTCTGTCTGGGTATGTTTTCTGAAAAGTTGACATTTCTAGCCTAAACACATGTGCAGTCAAGCTGACAGGTAAAGCTGGGTTCCTAAATTCCTTTGCTTTTTTTGCATTCCAGTTTCCCTGGGTAGAAATGGCAATAATCCTAGAGCCTTTCCTAACAAGTCTTGACAAATTCAGCAGTTAAGAGCTTATTTCAAGTATAATGCTGAATGGGGGCTGGAGGTGAGTGAGAGAAGAATGGGGTGAATTAGATGACCTCAGAGCCTCCCTATGAAGACATGACTCAGTCAGCTGAGGGCTTTTGTAGTTGCTATCAGTTGAGGTTGACACCAGGGGCCAAGCAGACTCTGTGAGATAGATAAAGCTGTATTTTTAGAGCTGGGGAGAAGAGAGATTATCACTCTAGATCCAACCAGAGCCTTCTACTGCTCTCTTTCATTATCATACATCTGCTTATAAGAGGGGCTAAAGACCATTCCACTAAAAACTTGTCTCATCTTTCCAGTAAGAGAGCCCTTTCAACCAAGCCTGATATGGAATGGTGTTC
>NW_011493833.1:6720-7776 GCF_000754665.1 Bison bison bison | reverse complement strand
CCCAAAAATCAGCCTCTACAGGACCAAATATCTCACTGTTAACATTAATAATCCATTTCTTTGGTTTAAACAATGCGAATTCCCTGAGCTTCCCTTGGAAAAAGAAGTGCATTCAATCCCCGACACTGCAAATCCTAAAGAAGGTAGAGAAAAAGGGCCAAGAGGAATGGTTATTCTTTGGAATGTGAAATACTTACTTCAAGTGAACAAAAAACTTGTAAAGCTAGAAGTGATCTTAAGGAAATTTAATTCACCCTGAAACTTAACTATAAAAAGTAGTCCTTCAGATTACCAATTAGAAATGAGTGTGGGGGCTTGGACTGGAAAGAGAGAGGTTTTAGGTTATATGGAAGGGTTAAACCAGGAAAAGATTTCATTTTGGGGGTGGTTGGTATATGAACTTAAAGGGAAGAGACAAGATGGCACTCAGAAAGAAGACAGGCCAAAGTCAAAACTAGCCCAGGGTATGGGGCAAGAGTGTGTTGAGGTCTCATATTTTAAAAAGAAGTTTCGATGAATTCCAGGGGTGAAGAAAACTCTTTTGAATGGCAAGACATCTACATGATGGTTTTCTTTAGTTTAGGTCCCTCAGGCTAATTGAAATAGAGTGTTTCTGTTAAACCAAACACCTAGCAGACCTCAGACCAAGTTATAACCCCCATTCAAATAAAAGTATAGGCAGAAAGGGTGGCAAGTGTTAAACTTTATTCTCTTTATAACACAAAATATAAAATGTATACTTTTGAGGGTTGTTATGGACCTATTTAGAATGTTTATAACATACAGTAACTTATCTCACACTCTAGCAAAGTAATGCTCAAAATTCTCCAAGCTAAGCTTCAACAGTATGCGAACCAAGAACTTACAGATGCTCAAGCTGGATTTAGAAAAGGATCAAATTTTTAAAAGATCAAATTTCTGACATCCATTGGATCATAGAAAAAGCAAGAGCATTCCAGAAAAACATCTGCTTCTGTTTCACTGACAATGCTAAAGCCTTTGACTGTGTGGATCACAACAAACTGTGGGAAATTCTTCAAGAGATGGGAATACCAG
>NW_011493833.1:4984-6395 GCF_000754665.1 Bison bison bison | reverse complement strand
GACTTGTTGGAAAAGAGCCTGATGCTGGGAAACATTGAAGGCAGGAGGAGAAGGGGATAACAGGGGATGAGATGATTGGATGGCATCACCAATTCAATGGACATGAGTTTAAGCAAGCTCTGGGAGTTGGTGATGAACAGAGAAGCCTGGCATGCTACAGTCCATGGGGTCACAAAGAGTCGGACATGACTGAGCAACTGAGCTGAACTGAAAATACAATAGGGCTTCCCAGATGGTGCTAGTGGTAAGGAACCCACTTGCTAATGCAGGAGACACAAGATATGTGGGTTCGATCCCCAGGCCAAGAAGATCCCCTGGAGAAGGGCATGGCAACCCACTTCAGTATTCTTGCCTGGAGACTCCCATGGACAGAGGAGCCTTGAGGGCTACAGTCCATGGGTTGCAAAGAGCTGGACATGACTGAAGCGACTTAGCAAACACATAGACAAGACACAATAAGCCCAGTCACGAAAAAATAAAAAAAAAAAAAAACAGGAAAAATTCAGTAGCAAGCTCCATTTTTATGTTTCCTTCCTCTGTACTAAACCCTATTATTTGTATAGGAGTGTTACAGTGTTATTTTGGGGAAAGCATAAAGATGGGGAAGTGGAAAAAAAAAGTTCCTGTGTTACCTTCCAGAGATAATCTATATATTTACACACATACATATACACATACATGTTATAAAAATCTCTGTGAAGGCAAGGTCCAAATCATGTTTTCAAAACAATCTCCAAAGATTCAGACAGGCAACTGTCTACCTCAATATATACCCAGGACCTAAGACATCAAGGGGTAGAATGGGGATAAAATCCTGGGAAAATGTGTTGTTCTTTTAGGAAAATAGTGCTATTAATATCTATGTTAGAGGATTGTTGTTAAATCCTGAAAGAAAAATAGTATGCATAAAAGGTTGAAAACACTGCCTGGCACAAGTAAGTACTATATAAGTGTTAGCTGCTATCACCATCATTTTTATTGTTGTGTTGCTGTTGTTACTGGGAAAGGACAGCTTAGGGATTTTTG
The DNA here is from genome assembly GCF_000754665.1 of Bison bison bison. NCBI lineage: Eukaryota > Metazoa > Chordata > Mammalia > Artiodactyla > Bovidae > Bison > Bison bison. The sequence goes on along the minus strand of NW_011493833.1, from coordinate 5,369 downwards.
AAGCTGCTCTCTATTTTATCTTGGTTTTCCTCAGAGGTACCTCCAAGTTGGGAGCCTCTATCTGTTACTATTCTTCCTTTGGGATACCTCCCCCACCAGGATCTAAAGTGTGGAGCCAATTGGTAACCAAAGTTGCACCTCAAAATGTCTTGTGGACACAAGGAAATCTTAGCCTCACTGCCTGACATTCCTCTCATGGCATCAATGAGATAAACTGTTTCATATGTTATTACTCATGACTCTTCTTGCAAAGACCATGGAAATGCATGGACGAGCAGCAGCTCACTACACTTTCTGGGAATTATTCAACCTGGAATGCATTGTTTCCCTCTCCTTTGTGTGATTCAGTTCTTCCTTACCCCTATACCTCTCACTTCTTCTGAGG
>NW_011493833.1:4540-4746 GCF_000754665.1 Bison bison bison | reverse complement strand
GATCCTCTATGACCCACCTCCCAGAATATTGGAAATAAAAGCAAAAATAAACAAATGGGACTTAATTAAAATTAAAAGCTTCTGCACAACAAAGGAAGCTACAAGCAAAGTGAAAAGACAGCCTTCAGAATGGGAGAAAATAATAGCAAATGAAGCAACAGACAAAGAATTGATCTCAAAAATATACAAGCAACTCCTGCAGCTCA
>NW_011493833.1:0-1152 GCF_000754665.1 Bison bison bison | reverse complement strand
CAACTAAACAAAGAACATTCAGTAATGCCCATGGCAATTCTCTTAATCCACTGGATTATAGCAATTAAGGCTGCATTTAAGATTTTGTAGCAAAATTTCAATCCTTAGTAAACAGCCAGCTTCTGCTAAAATGTTTCCTATGATAGGGAATTCATTCCCTTCTAACACAGCCCATTTTATCTTCAGTCAGCTCTGCTTTAACTTCCACCTAGCAGTCCTAATTCTGTCCCTTGGGGTCGCATTTTACAGATAAAATTGTCTTTTTTATGACAGCCCTGCATGTACTGGAAGATAGCAATCATGCCCACTCCACTCTCCAGACATCTCTTCTTTTTCCCATTTTTTTAATTTTTACTTTTTATTTTTTTTAATTATGAAAGTATAGTAACACATTTACAAGAGACTTGGAAAAATACAGAACAAAGTTATATGCAGTTCTACTACAAATTATTACTATTTAAGTAAATAAGTTAAGATTTTCAGTTGGAGTTTCAATATCAAACTCCCAAAAATTAATATAAAGATTAGACAGAAAAGTAGAAAGGTATAGTAGACCTGAAAAGCACTATGAACAAATTCAACATAATTAAGGTTTATATTAATACAATTTTCACATAACAGCAGGATACAAATTTGATTCAAGTTCCCATAGACTATAAACTAGGAGACACTGGAACATATACAGGGACATAAAACAAGATGCAAAAATTTTATGGTCTAAAAGTACTGAAATTATACAGAGTCTGTTCTCTTTTCACTGTGGAATTATGTTAGAAATCAATATCAAAAGATATTTGAAAATAACCCACATATTTTCAAGTGCAATGTGACATCAACTTTGCAATGTGCCTGACTCGACTCCCATCCCCTTCATCTCTGAATGGCAGAATCAGGACATCCACCTTCATGAAAGTGAAAGTCACTCAGTTGTGTCCGATTCTTTGTGACCCCATGGACTCTATGGAATTATCCAGGTCAGAATACTAGAGTGGGTAGCCGTTCCCTTCTCCAGGGGATCTTCCCAACCCAGCGATCAAACCCAGGTCTCCCACATTGCAGGCAGATTCTTTACCAGCTGAGCCACCAGGGACTCCCATAAAGGCAATGTTAATAATACAAAATTCACCCAATCGTTGTGAAAATTAAAAAAAT
>NW_011493832.1:14504-15143 GCF_000754665.1 Bison bison bison | reverse complement strand
GCCAGTCTGCCTTACTCAAAGTCGACTCATTTAATCCTCATTTCCTGTAAAAGCTACCTTCACGGAAACATCTCAATTGGTGTTAGACCAGTTAACTGGTCCTCTGGCCCAGTCAAGGCGACACACAAAATCAACGGTCACGCTGGGCTGCCTCGTCTTTCCCATGCTCACGTGTGGATGGGGGAGCTGGACATAAAGAAAGCTGAGTGCCGAAGAATTGATGCTTTTGAACTGTGGTGTGGAGAAGACTCTTGAGAGTCCCTTGGACAGCAAGGAGATCCAACCATTCCATCTGAAAGGAAATCAGTCCTGAATGTTCATGGAAGGACTGATGCTGAAGCTGAAACTCCAATACTTTGGCCACCTGATGCGAAGAGCTGACTCACTGAAAAAGACCCAGATGGTGGGAAAGATTGAAGGCAGGAGAAGGGAAGGCAGAGGATGAGATGCTTGGATGGCATCACCGACTCGATGGACATGAGTTTAAGTAAGCTCTGGGAGTTGGTGATGGACAGGGAGTGCTGGCGTGCTGCAGTCCATGGGCTTGCAAAGAATAAGACACGGCTGAGCGACTGAAATGACCTGAACTGGGCTACTTCTTTCTCTCATGGAAACACATGCTGTGTGGAGTTCAAAAGC
>NW_011493832.1:13642-13945 GCF_000754665.1 Bison bison bison | reverse complement strand
TCAGGGAGGCCCACCAGCCACTCCTCCTTGAAGCCGAACTGGTCACAGACAAGATCAACTGGGAGGAAAGTAAGTGAGAGTGAGAAGGCTCGGCCACGTCTGACTCTGTGACCCTGAGTCCGTGGGATTCTCCAGGCCGGAATCCTGGAGTGGGGAGCCAGTATCTCCCGGGGACCTTCCTAAACCAGGGATCGAAGCCCAATCTCCCGCACTGCAGGCGATTCTTCCCGGTCTGAGCCACCAGGGAAGGACTATGACGAGGACAGGAATTCCAAGTTTATTGATCACAAATGCACGGGAGAT
>NW_011493832.1:12984-13542 GCF_000754665.1 Bison bison bison | reverse complement strand
ACGTCTCAGCAGGGAACACGGCGGCTGCAGAAAGCTTCGTGCAGTTCAGTTGCTCAGTCGAGTCCGACTCTTTGCGACCCCATGGACTGCTGCACGCCAGGCCTCCCTGTCCATCACCAACTCCCGAAATTACTCAAACTCATGTCCATCGAGTTGGTGATGGCACCCAACCATCTCATCCTCTGTCGTCCCCTTCTCCTCCTGCCTTCAATCTTTCCCAGCATCGGGTCTTTTCAAATGGCTCTTCCCATCAGGTGGCCAAAGTATTGGAGCTCAGCTTCAGTGTCAATCCTTCCAATGAACATTCAGGACTGATTTCCTTTAGGATGGACTGGTTGAAACCTTAGCCGCCTCTTTATCTCCAGTACCAGTGGCAGGATGGAAAGTCACCCGGTGTACATCCATGACGTGGTCTGAAACGCCCCCATCTCGTGAACAGGACCTGTCTGCTCATCTCTGACCCTGTGGGCAACTGAGCATGCTCAGGAGTGTGCACGGTCAAGCGCTCGAACACGCCTCTGACCACAGACCCTCCAGTGCAGACACAGTGGCTCGGGG
>NW_011493832.1:12261-12646 GCF_000754665.1 Bison bison bison | reverse complement strand
CCCCGAAGGCCTGGACGGGGCGGGCGGAGGGAGGACCCAGAGAGCAGGCAGCCAGTGCTCCCCACCGGCATGACCACCAACCACCCACCTCCGATGGCATCTGCAGTTCTGAGAAGGCACGGGACACGAGAACACATGGGCACACGCACACGCACACAGACACACACAGACACACACAGGCGCGCCCACACACACACATACAGACACATACATACACAGACACAGACACACAGACGTACGCACACACACAAGTCACACATACAGACACACACACAGACACACACACAGACACACACAGGCACACGCGCACACACACACACACAGACACACTCACAGGCACACACACAGACACACACAGGCACACGCGCACACACACACACACACA
>NW_011493832.1:11496-12161 GCF_000754665.1 Bison bison bison | reverse complement strand
GAACACGGGCGGCTGCAGAAAGCTTCGTGCAGTTCAGTTGCTCAGTCGAGTCCGACTCTTTGTGACCCCATGAATCGCAGCACGCCAGGCCTCCCTGTCCATCACCAGCTCCCGGGGTTTACTCAAACTCATGTCCATCGAGTCAGTGATGGCATCCAACCTTCTCATCCTCTGTCGTCCCCTTCTCCTCCTGCCTTCAATCTTTCCCAGCATCGGGTCTTTTCAAATGGCTCTTCCCATCAGGTGGCCAAAGTATTGGAGCTCAGCTTCAGCGTCAATCCTTCCAATGAACATTCAGGACTGATTCCCTTTAGGATGGACTGGTTGAAACCTTAGCTCCCTCTTTATCTCCAGTACCAGTGGCAGGATGGAAAGTCACCCAGTGTACATCCATGACAAGGTCTGAAACGCCCCCATCTCGTGAACAGGACCTGTCTGCTCATCTCTGACCCCGTGGGCAACTGAGCATGCTCAGGAGTGTGCACGGTCAAGCGCTCGAACTCGCCTCTGACCACAGACCCTCCAGTGCAGACACAGTGGCTCGGGGATGGACTTCTCTGGTCTGGGTCCACGGCCCTCCCCTCTTCTGCTGGTTTCTGGAGGGCTCACGTTCGGGGGTCTCTGAGGCCCGCTCCCCCTGCCTGTGGCTGCCGTAGCCTCTGCTT
>NW_011493832.1:10891-11396 GCF_000754665.1 Bison bison bison | reverse complement strand
CCTGGACGGGGCGGGTGGAGGGAGGACCCAGAGAGCAGGCAGCCAGTGCTCCCCACCGGCGTGACCACCGAGTGCCCGTCTCCGATGGCAGCTGCACCTCCGAGAAGGCACGGGACACGAGAACGCACGGGCAAGTACACACAGACACACACAGACACATACACACAGACATACACACACACAAAGAGACACACACACACAGACACACACACACACAGACACACACACAGGCGGTCTTGATCAGCTCTTTATTTGTGGACCTTCGGCAAGGTCACCGGGGTCCCAGCTCTTCGCAGAGATCGGGGAGAGCGGTGAGGAGCACTGGGGGCCGCCCCCCTCGTCACGGCGAGCAGAAGCGGCCGCAGAACAGGATGGCCCCGGTCCTGCTGTGCTGGATGAAGAAGAGGAAGGGGCGGTTGGCATTGAACCGGGGCACGACCATCAAGCAGCGCATCATGACCACCGCCCCTGTGGCCGCCGCAGCCTCCGTGCCCTCCTCGGTGAC
>NW_011493832.1:6783-10791 GCF_000754665.1 Bison bison bison | reverse complement strand
GTTGAAACAAGACCCGTGGACACGCTGGACGAGTCATCAGAGCCGTCCACCTGCACCCACACACTCTGTCCTGTCTTCCAGACCCACCCCAGCTCCCCGTCATCAGCTCGTCTGCACAGCTCCAGCTCCCACCCCTGGTTCCCAGACTCAGGCCTCAGGAGCTGTTCTCCTGCTGACCCAGGAGGGCTCCACATGGACTTTGTCGGCAGGACCTCTCCCCCGGCTCCTGCCCACCTGACATCTGCATCTGGACGCAAAGGAGCCTCCAGTTCGGCTCCCACACTGGCGGCTCGTGTTCCCCTCCACCTGCTCCATCTATACCTTCCCATCTCTGCTCATGGCGACACCACTCATCCCGCCGTCAAACCCTGGAGAGTCCTGGGCCCCTGTCCTTCATGCCCCACAGGTGACCCATGAGCAAACCATATTAGCTCTAGTTTTAAAGACAACAGGGCTGCCCTGGTGGCTCAGGGGTAAATAATCCGCCTTCCAATGCAGGAGACACAGGCTCCATCCCTGGTCTTGGAACACCCCACAGCCTAGCGGCTTCTAAGCCCACAGGCCACAACTACTGAGCCTGGGCTGAGAGCCCGGGAGCCGCAGCTCCTGAGGTCACGGGCCTGGAGCCTGAGCTCTGCACCAACAGAAGCACCGGCACGAAAAGCCCGAGCACCGAGCCAAGAGGGCCTCCGCCACGGCAGCTGCAGGAAAGGCTCGCGGCAAGAAGACCCGGCACAGCCAAGATAAATAGATACAATTATTAAAAAAAAAATACAAAACAATCTGACTTGTGCTTCCTACCCCCACCACTCTCAGCCCAGCCACGGTCCTCAGGAAAACTTCCAAGTAACCTCCCTGGTCCTGCACATGGGCCCGAGGGGCTCTGGGAGATCAGAGCCACTGTGAGAGGCCACGGGCTCTGTGAGAGCTCAGAGGAAGGACACAGGAACCAGGAACCTAGGCTGGGGAGACCGCTAGGGAGGCTTCTGGACGGCCCTGCAGAGAAAGGCGTCCGTGTAGGTAGCTCCTGACGGGAGGGGGACAGACGGTAGGAACCAGGCCCATGGAGCGTCACAGCCACGGTCTGGAGTTTGAACTGGATCTTGGGGGTTCTAGGACGCCCAGAGACCTGCGAGCTGCCCCGTGGAATGTGTGATACAAGACGGAACACTCGCCGCACGGATCTCCGCTCATGATACAGCAAAGGCAGAGCAGGGGGAGAGGAAGCCAGGGTTTGCCCAGATCCACATCTGGGCTGCCAAGGCCACAAGAGGCACACGTTCCTTGAGGTCAGCCTCCTGGCAGGCTCCGTAAACCAAGGGGACCCCAGGGACCGTTTCCAAAAACCTCCTCCCTTATTATGACACATTCTCGTTCACCTTGCTGACTCTGAAAGGCCTTTCTTCAGTGTGCTCTTTGTTAAACTGTGTGTCCCAGTTCCCTTTGAAGTAGATGGCATTCACGAGAACGAGACGTGTCATGGGGTTAACTGAATTTGCAGGGAGCAAGTCTCTAATTTTACCTGCAAGAAAGATTTAAAGACACCAGTTAGCTAACAGGGTTTCCTGGTGGAGGTGCTGGGCACACTACTTACTGGTCCGTCCCCTGGAGGAGTCAGTGCACAGACCAGAGGGTTCCCTGTCCCCCATACAACCACGTACAGGGAGTTGTCTGTTTACTCATTAAGTTGGGTCCCACTATTTGTGACCCCATGGACTGTAGCCCACCAGGCTCCTGCGTCCATGGGATTCCCTAGGCAAGAATACTGGAGCAGGTTTCCATTTCCTTCTCCAGGGGATCTTTTGACCCAGGGATCCAACCCGCCTCTCCTGCATTGGCAGGTGGATTCTTTACCATCTGAGCCACCAGGGCCCTGGCCATGCAGGGAGCCTGGCCCCTAAAGCTAAATCAGCGACAAAAACCTTAAAGTCTCCGCTCAGTAAAATACCACGAGTTGCATAAAACACATACAATGAACAAATAATAGGGCAGGATAATTCACAGTGACAGAAAAAGGAATGTTCGGTCTACAACGTGAGGGGACTGTCCTGAAGGGGAGAGGCCGAAGCCAGCGTGCAGAGCACGAAAACGAAGAAGCGCAGGTGGACGAGGGCTTGACCGAGTGTCCTGCAGTGATGCTCAGCGACCCGCAGAGCACGGGCTCTGCTGCACAGGCAGGGAGGTGGAGCCCGCATCCAGAGTCTTCCTCCCACCCTTTGTAAAAAGGCAGACTATATGAACATTAACTGCAACAGCCAAAAGTCAAAGTGTGATTGTTCTGGAAGAGGTGCACCAAATATTGATGAGGAGGGGGGAAGCTAGAGAAATTGACTGATTAAATTTCAGAAGTGGATTTGAAAGTTTCCAGTTCTTTAGAGAAAAAAGCCATTTCTGTTTACATTTGATGGTCTTTTGAAGGAACTCATAGATAATAAGACTGATTCAAATACTGTGCAAACAGAAGTAGTGACATGTCCTCACGTTCTGTCTTTTTGGCTACCCAGGTATTTATGTGCTTCCTGGACTCCTCCGTAGCGCTGAGAAAGTCCAGCTCTTCCATCTCTGCTTGGTAGAATTTGCGGCAGGAATCTTTGAAAGACTAGGAGAGATGGAATGACAGAATCACATGGCTACAGAAACAGACAACGCCAAGAGCTTACTTCTTCACCGTGCCGACCTCAACACTGATCATTTGACGGTTACTTGTGTAATGTACAAACGAATGTGCAGAATTAACCTTCAATCTGGTTTCTCAGTTTTCAGCTACACTGAATAAATAAATGAGTAAAATCACAGGCTTCCCAGGTGGCACAGTGGTAAAGAATTCGCCTGCAAACGTTGGAGACAAGGGTTTGATCTTGTGTGGAAGATCCCCTGGAGAAGGAAATGGGAACGCACTCCAGTATTCTTGCCTGGACAGTCCCACGCACAGAGGAGCCTGGAGGGCTACAGTCCATGGGATCGCAAGGAGTCAGACACGACTTAGTGACTAAACAACAACAACACAGCCGTTCAAGAGAGGCGATGCGGCAACACTGCCGCCAGCACATGTTCCGGGCGTCACTGCCGCGTGACCCTGGAAAGGTGCAGCGTCTCTCTGGCTTCCTCGCCCCCTGGAAGCAAGGACGCAGCAGTAGCTACGTCTCAGAGGTGCTCTGAGGACCAGGAGAACTTGGCTCTGTCCAGTGTCCTGTGGCTGAGTTCTCCGAACACCGTGGACCCTGCATGTCGTGGTCCGGGTGCCTCCTTTCATAGAACCCTCACATCATTCAGGCTCTGCCAACCTACTGCTCCATTTCTTAATCGGGGCTTTTGAAAAAGATGTCAGTCTCTCAGTCTAAGAAAATGGTCTGGAAGCAAAGTGGTCACCTACAAGTCGATATCTTATCATACCCTTGGTGATTTCAACAGCTTTTAAACACATCTGAAAACAAGTGCCTGCTTCTTAAAATACTATTTAGTAAGTAATGACCAGTCAAAAACCAAACTAAAGGAATATCTAATTATACATTGTGATTGGTATTGGATTCTTGGATACTTGATCAGTATGAAATAACTGACAAATAATTCTCATCTTTTGATTTTATATTCCATACCAAAATAATGTTCTAAATATCAGTGCTTTTCTTGGGATTTCCTAAGAAGGCAGAGGAATAGGATGGGGAGACCACTTTCTCCCCCACAAATTCATCAAAAGAACAATGAGTGCTCACTTCGGCAGCACATACAGTAAAATGGAACGATACAGAGAAGATTAGCATGGCCCCTGAGCAAGGATGACACTCAAATTCATGAAATGTTCCATATGTTTACCCAAAGCAATCTATAGGTTCAATGCAATCCCTATCAAACTACCAACGGTATTCTTCACAGAGCTAGAACAAATAATTTCACAATGTATATGGAAACACAAAAAAGCTCAAATAGCCAAAGCAATCTTGAGAAAGAAGAATGGAACTGGAGGAATCAACCTGCCTGACTCAGGCTCTACTACAAAGCCACAGTCAT
>NW_011493832.1:4487-6683 GCF_000754665.1 Bison bison bison | reverse complement strand
TGCAGAGCACGAAAACGAAGAAGCGCAGGTGGACGAGGGCTTGACCGAGTGTCCTGCAGTGATGCTCAGCGACCCGCAGAGCACGCGCTCTGCTGCACAGGCAGGGAGGTGGAGCCCAATCCAGAGTCTTCCTTCCGCCCTTTGTGAAAAGGCAGACTATATGAACATTAACTGCAACAGCCAAAAGTCAAAGTGCGATTGCTCCGGAAGAGGTGCACCAAATATTGATGAGGAGGGGGGAAGCTAGAGAAATTGATTACTGATTAAATTTCAGAAGTGGATTTGAAAGTTTCCAGTTTTATACAGAAAAAAGCCATTTCTGTTTACATTTGATGGTCTTGGGAAGGAACTGATGGAAAATAAGACTGATTCAAATACTGTGCGAACAGAAGTAGTGACACGTCCTCACCTTCTGTCTTTTCGGCTACCCAGGTATTTATGTGCTTCCTGGACTCCTCCGTAGCGCTGACAAAGTCCAGCTCTTCCATCTCTGCTTGGTAGAATTTGCGGCAGGAATCTTTGAAAGACTAGAAGAGACGGAATGACAGAATCACATGGCTACAGAAACAGACAATGCCAAGAGCTTACTTCTTCACCGCGCCGACCTGAACACTGATCATTTGACGGTTACTTGTGTAATGTACAAACGAATGTGCAGAATTAACCTTCAATCCGGTTTCTCAGTTTTCAGCTACACTGAATAAATAACTGAGTAAAATCACAGGCTTCCCAGGTGACACAGTGGTAATGAATCCACCTGCCAATGTTGGAGACGAGGGTTTGATCTCATGGGGAAGATGCCCTGGAGAAGGAAATGGCAACCCACTCCAGGATTCTTGCCTGGGAAAGTCCATGGACAGAGGAGCCTGGCAGGCTGCAGTCCACAGGGTTACATGCCTGAGCATGCATGCATGAGGGTGGAGGGAGATAGGTTGGTAGCAATAAACTGGTAGAACTAAAAAAAAAAGATGACAATAAACTAGCATGTAGCTAAGACTGATAAAAACAAGTAAACCAGGTTGTAAAAAAAATTCACACTGTGATCTACAAACCTTACCAATATTTGACCTCATGCTGACTACATTCACTTTACACCACCTGTTTTAAAAGTTAATTTAGAGTATGAAACAAGTGTGAAAAATAATGAAATAAGTTATATAACAGAATAAGATCGCTATGCTACACATATAAAGAACTCAGTTTAAAAAAAAAAAAAAAGACATAAACCCCAAATGTAAAACTACACAAAGGACATATAAATAGGCAATTTTCAGAAAAGATACAAATGTTTGAGTGACATGCAAAGCTGCTCAGTCTCGTGAGCAATCAGAATGTTAAAGGCTGAGCACCTGCAGCGCTGAGCAGAGGGTGGACGCGCCCACCCCCTACCCTTCCTGAGGACGACAGGAAGGGCTGCAGCCGTCGGGGTGGGAATGAGGCAGAATTCACTGAGATCTGAGAGCCTCCCTCTGTCCCTTCCCTCTAAAGTCCATCTGGAGTAGCACGCACACACAGGACAGAACCACACACACAGGGTCCCTGCCGGCTCGGCCCAGGCTGGGTCCCACCCCACGCCCACCCGGGGCTGGCGGCTGCGTCTCGGTACAGCCACCCCTGAGCACGCCGCCCGCCACCGTGAGGAAGGGTGAGGCAGACACATACTGCTGCCAAGGCTGAAGTCCCATCACTGTGGCCACCAGATACGAAGAGCCGACCCATCGGAAAAGACCCTGATGCTGGGAGACATCGAAGGCAAAGGAGAAGGGGGGACAGAGGACGAGGGGTTGGATGCATCACAGATTCAATGGACGTGACTCTGAGCAAACTCTGGGACGCAGTAGAGGACAGAGGAGCCTGGGCTGCTGCAGCCCACGGGGTCAGAAAGAGTCGGACACGGCTCAGCGACTGAACAGCAGCCACACAGGTAGTGAGATGCAAAGCCTTTCTCTAGGTACAGGGGACAAGCCCTCAGACTGGGGGTGGGGGCGACGTGGAAGAGAGTGTGGGCGGACTCTGGCTCTGTCTGCATTTTATATAATAAGAATACACTCACAGATTGCTTGAGGTGTGTATGAAAAAAATTTAAAAATCAGGAAAGCAGTGTGATTAAATAGAACCAGAGTAAAAAACACAAAAATTTAAAAAAATTTCTGCATAGGAAAAGATAATCAAAATGTTTACATGTATAAAAGAATT
>NW_011493832.1:3506-4387 GCF_000754665.1 Bison bison bison | reverse complement strand
TAAAACCCACCACTGCAGTAAGCCCTGACTACAGGAAATGGACACAACACTAAAGTCAGCCTAAGCACCGCACTGATCCTCACCGCAGCTTAAAACAAGACTCACCCAAATAAAGGCACAGTGGCTCTGGGAAGTCCCCCAGCCTGCCTCCTGCAGGAGCTTAGGCAGCGACAGCGGGCGCAGAAATGCCCCTTGAGAGCCCAGGGCCCTGTGCTCACGGTCTGCCTGCAGACAGGGCCGTGGACAGGCCTCCCATCTGTGTACAAACAAGCCACATCTTTGGGTCTGGACTGGCCTTGGGACAGGCTCCGACCAGCGGGACACAGAAGTGGCTCTTCCGGGCCCGGGCCTTCGTAAAGGCCTGGCACCCCCACGTTCGTGTCTTGCCACCTGTTGCCCGGGCGCAGAAATGCCCAGCCATCCTGCTGGGGCCTTGTGACAACACGGCAGAGCAGACACACAGAGGAGAGCACCTCGCGGGATCGGGGTCACTCCTGGACCATGAGGAGGCCAGCGGGCACCACGCGGCCAGGACACAGAGTGCCAGGCACGGTCCCGGTCATTCCGGGTCATGGGAGGTTTGTTTGGGAGCCACCAAGAGAAGGTCCAGACAGACATTCGGCCTGGTTCCGCTGTAACACGAACCTAAAGCCTGGGCAAGGGCTTTGCACCCAGTGACCGGCCGAGGCCGGAGGGCCGGGGGGCACCACTGCTGGAGGAGAGGAGCTCAGGCAGGAGCCCTGGAGAGACCCCCATGCAGGGCGGGAAGGCTGGGCCTCCCCCTAAAATCGGAATCTGCACAGGAGGTGCCCAGAGAGAGGGCGGCCCCTTCAGAGTTGGGAGAGTGGGAGCGGAGACAGTGCCGAGCTCAAGAGGGGACT
>NW_011493832.1:884-3386 GCF_000754665.1 Bison bison bison | reverse complement strand
GTGTGTTTGGGGCCTATAGGTACGATTTTATAACAAGAATCATTCAAAATGATCAATCAAAATACACAGTTACACAAGTTGAACATTATGTAAAGAGAGAGAAAGACCCCAGCCTTGAGATAAAAGAAGTAAATCCCATACAAAGAAGCATGAAAGCCTCAAAGACAAACCCCCTGAGGCCCAGGTCTCCTCCTATGGGACCTCCACCTGTGCCAAAGCCCGAATCCAGGGCCCTGTGCCCAGGCCCAGGGTCTGCTCACCCTGCTTGGGACAAGGGCTTGGGATGCCCCCATGTCCACCTCCAGGGCCCGGCCTCAGAGGTCGACAGCCCTGCCACGGAGGGCGTTTGGTCCAGAACAGGACACTGTGGGGAGGGGCGGGGGTACGTGAGGGTTCAGGGCCTCTCTGCCTGGTGGGAAGGGATGACAGCTGAGAGATCCCCAGTTCTTCAACAGAAAGCAGCGTCAGTCCTAGATACCGACGTGGGAGAAACAAGCAGGTGAGCCCGAGGAAAGGGTGCGAAGCCGCAGGGCGTGCAGGCTGGCAGCCCCGCTCCGGGCCCTGCGTCAGCTCCCTGATTTCTGCTCCCTGCATGAGGACAGGGACGCACCAGGTAATCTGTGCTCCTGATGGCGTGCAGGGCAGCTCACCCCAAAACACTCCACGGCAGCACACTGATTGCTCTGAAGTAAAGAGACTTGAGAAACAGCTGGTGCAAAAAGCGTGCTCTGCCCTTCTTCTGCTCACCCTGAAAGCTGAAAATAAATCTCCATGTGGAAATATCGTCCCTGTACCAGGAGGTAGAGAGACATCTTTATGGCCAAAGAGGGAAACAAAAGGCTGAAAAGGCTGTACAAGGAACCAGCAAACCCTGTTTCTTCACAAACTTGCTCCCCAGGCAAAAACCCCTTGTTTTGTCAAATCTTCACACACACACAAAGCTGCCTGCCTTGTCACTTCTTGAGTCTTATATCTTCGAGGTTCACACAAAATTCAGTGGTGTTGGTTTTTTGCTATTGATTTGTCTTAGGTCAATTTAATTTCTAGACCAGCCAGGAAGAATGTAGAGGAGAGGAAACACTCCCCCCACACACATTCTCTTCCATCTTTAATATCCAATTTCTTGCTTAGTAGCTAAGTCATGTCTGACTCTTTGGTGATTCCATGGACTACAGCCTACCTGGCCCCCCTGTCCATGGATTTTCCAAGCAAGAATACTGGAGTGGGTTGCCATTTCCTTCTCTAGGGGATCTTTCCGACCCAGGGCTGAACCCGAGGCTCCTGCATTGCAGAAGAATGCTTTCCACTGAGCCAGCAGGACAGGCCTTAATATCCAATACCTTAACACTAATACAGAAAAAAGCAGAGTGCACTTGTCTTCAAAGGCCACAGCGAGGCTGGTGGTAGTTCTTTCCGTCCACTGACAACAGTCGCTGATGGTCATTAAAGGTGAGCGCACACCCACTCCCTGTGAAACCGCTAAACTGAAAAGGAAGGAATGAAGCAGTGAGGCCCAGAGGTTTGTTCAGGGTACTCTGACGGCAGAAAATACGTCAATCGCAAGATAAGTGAACAGCCCACGCTGATACAGTCCCCGAAATCAGACAGGAAACGGTGCTTCGTGCACTCCCCGGGGCACTGAGACAGGACACCAGAGGCAGCACCGTGCTCCCCAGGCAGGAACTCGGGAGGGTCCTGTACCCAGGGCTGGTGTGAATGCTCTGATAGTTCAGGCCCTGCAGACTCAACTCAGGAAACAGTGCAAAGGAAAGTTATCAGAAACAACACAAAATGAGCATAATTAGCAAACTATGTGATAGCTGACCTGCAGAGCAGCCAGAATCAAGGAAGTAGTCTTAAAACAGGAAAAGAATGGAACAAAACCAGCTCCAGAAATAGCTGATTTAAAAAGCAGCTTAGCTCTGCTGGGCTCCAAGGAACAGAGTGAGAGCTGAGCACCAGGTCATGACTCTGCAGTCCAGCCTTCATCATTATGGCAGCGCCCCCTCCCCAAAAAGACACACGGAGAGAGAGGGGTGGAGAGCAAACCAAAACACCCTTTTTCAAACAGAAACGTGACGAGGTTGAGAACCATTCGTTTCCAATACTGACAAAGTAAGACAGGGATTCTTCTCACCCTGTGCAAGTGACGCTATAAAGTGCTGCCCCAGTGTTTCCAGTGTAATTAAGAATTGCTGTTGCTGTTCAGTCATAAGTCGTGTCCGACTCTTTGATGACCCCGTGGGCTACAGCCTGCCAGGCTCCTCTGTCCATGGGATTCTTCAGGCAGGAATACTGGAGTGGGTTGCCTCCTCCAGGGGATCTTCTGGACCCAGAGATCAAACCTGAGTTTCCTGCACTGGCAGGTGGATTCTTTCACACTGAGCCACCGGGAAAGCCTCAAATACACTTCAAAGTGCAGAGAACAGCACAGCGTCTATGAAATGAATTTCTGCAGCTGTGCTCAAGTCAAGTGCAAAGAAAGGTATTCGTGAAAGTGAA
>NW_011493831.1:12859-13395 GCF_000754665.1 Bison bison bison | reverse complement strand
CAGCGGGATTCTCGACTTACGACGTGGAATTCAGGATGCCTCTTGTGTTGGCCCAGGGAAGTCCAATCTTCCATTCGAGTTGTGGAAGAAAGCTGGGGATTGCTCTTGAGTGACTGCAGGGCCAATAGACCTCATCTAGGCTTGTGTCCAGAAGCCAATGTTCCTCTCCAGGGGCGACCGGGATCTCAGGCTTGCATTCCAGACGCACCCGGGGAGACAGGCATTCATCTCGAGTGGAAGCAAAGAACCCCGCTCTGCTCTCGAGTCGCGACGGGTATATCTTGGAGCTCCCTGGGTGGACTAAAGGGAGTCAAGCCTCCTGAGGCGTTTGGAGAGAGGTCGCGAGGTTGGCCTCTAGGCCATGCAGGAGACGAAGGCCCTCATCTCCGCGATGACGGGGGAGTCTCCGGGTGGTTCTCGAGCGGCGGCCCCAGGGGTGCGGGTTTCTCACGAGGTACGACGGCGAGGTCAGTGAGCCTCTCGTGGGGCGCCAGGGACGTCGGGTCTCCGATGCGAGTGGCGAGGGGGAGCGCGTC
>NW_011493831.1:9694-10733 GCF_000754665.1 Bison bison bison | reverse complement strand
AATCCACACAGTCATATCCTGTTTCTTTTCACAAACTCCTTTCAGCACATAACTCATAACCCGTCCCTTTCTCACAGAATCTTGAAACCAGACTAATACTAGGACTATTGCAATAGAATTATTCTGTCTACTCTTATCCCATACTGTTCTTCAATGTGGACATTCACTCCAGTCAATCAGGGCTTCTCCTTAAATTACATCACCCTTCATTCCTCCAGTACTTCCAACCCTGAGCCAGTACTATTTTTGCTCATGTGATTCATGGTTATTTATTTTTCCTTACTGTTCTTCTGAATCATATCTTTTCAAAGGCAGCATCTACAGGCTCAGCACTCAAACCCAGGATCTGCCTCATCCATTCATTCAGGTCCAGGTTAATTCCTTTTTAGGAAGGTATTAGAGCTTTTCACATTGAGGCATTTTAAGAAAGAAAAGCATTTCCAGAAATCCCCACCCCTTTGAACTTTGTCTTTAACCAATAGGAAAAGAAAACGAAGCAGCATCACTCGTCTCTAAGCAGATGAATCTTTTAAGAAGGCAGCAGCAGCAGTAGCAATCTGATCCCAGGTCTTGGGGAGAAGGTGAAGGGATGGAATGACTCATATATGGTGAGAGGAGTGGCTGACAACCTAGTGTCATGGGGAAAAAATGATATTCCATGTTTAAGTATCAAGAAACCACATTTTGTAGTTTGAAGCAGAGTATATGATGAGTATTTAAGTACGGGGCTTCCCAGGTGGCTCAGTGATAAAGAATCTGCCTCCCAATGAGGGAGATGCAAGAGATGTGGGTTCGATCCCTGGGTCAGGAAGATCCCCTAGAAAAGGGCATGGCAAGAACACTTTAGTATTCTTGCCTGGAAAATCCCATGGACAGAGGAGGCTGGCAGGCTATATTCCATGAGGTTGCAGACTGAGCATGCACACACACATCTAAGTATTTAGTGTTGGGTGGAAAAGAAGAGGGAACCTGATTTTTTTGTGCATCTGTGGGAAGTCCCTGCTCAGGTTTTAAAGAGGAGGAAACAGTCATGACACTG
>NW_011493831.1:9008-9594 GCF_000754665.1 Bison bison bison | reverse complement strand
GGACAAAAGGAAAGATATTCCCATTTGAATGCAGAGTTCCAAAGAATAGCAAGGAGAGATAAGAAAGCCTTCCACAGCGATCAATGCAAAGAAATAGAGGAAAACAATAGAATAGGAAAGACCAGAGATCTCTTCAAGAAAATTAGAAATACCAAGGCAACATTTCATGCAAAGATAGGCTCGATAAAGGACAGAAATGGTATGGACCTAACAGATGCATAAGAGATTAAAAAGAAGTGGCAAGAATACACAGAAGAGCTATACAAAAAAGATCTTCATGACCCAGATAATCACGATGGTGTGATCACTCACCTAGCCAGACATTCTGGAATGTGAAGTCAAGTGGGCCTTAGAAAGTATCACTACTAACAAAGCTAGTGGAGGTGATGGAATTCCAGTTGAGCTATTTCAAATCCTGAAAGATGATGCTGTGAAAGTGCTGCACTCAATATGCCAGCAAATTTGGAAAAACTCAGCAGTGGCCACAGGACTGGAAAAGGTCAGTTTTCACTCCAATCCCAAAGAAAGGCAATGCCAAAGAATGCTCAAACTACCACACAGTTGCACTCATCTCACACACTAGTAA
>NW_011493831.1:7645-7949 GCF_000754665.1 Bison bison bison | reverse complement strand
GCTGGGAGAAATATCAATAACCTCAGATATGTAGATGACACCACTCTTATGGCAGAAAGTGAAGAAGAACTAAAGAGCCTCTTGATGAATGTGAAAGTGAAAGAGCAGAGTAAAAAAATTGGCTTAAAGCTCAGCATTCTGAAAACTAAGATCATGGCATCTGGTCCCATTACTTCATGGCAAATAGACAGGGAAACAGTGGAAACAATGGCTGACTTTATTTTTCTGGGCTCCAGAATCACTGCAGATGGTGATTGTAGCCATGAAATTAAAAGACACTTATTCCTTGGAAGGAAAGTTATGA
>NW_011493831.1:6422-7545 GCF_000754665.1 Bison bison bison | reverse complement strand
TTGCAGGTGGATTCTTTACCAACTGAGCTATCAGGTAAATTTTTATATCAATGGATAATTCTATTCTTATACTCGAGTTACCACTATACACTGTTCTTGAATCAGTAGCAATAGCTATTTGACTCAAAATATCAGCCATCACATTTAGCAAATCCTGTAGTACAAAGCAAATTAGGGTTGCTTTACCAGATTTACCATTGGGTGGGATGAAGGGAGAGAGGGCATTGGCTAATTTAATGCAGACCCTGAAGGGTTTACTGTTCCAGAAAATATACTTGTACCCTTACTATGGTCCAACATTTGCACAGAATTTGAGGTTTGGCTTCCAGCAGGGAGCTTTTTCCACGGCCTGGGCCCCAGAGCTGGCAGTCAGCCTTGTTCCAATCCCTGTTCAACTGTGAACTTTGTAGATCCTGCCCCCTGGATAATGAAGTCCTCACCATTCAAAACCTGCCTCTGTCAGATACTGAAACAGGGGCCCTCATTCTGTTCGACTGAGAGCTGGACACAGTCCTCACTATTATGCGAATTGCAGATCCTTCTTACTGCAATGGGTTTCCTAAATGCTTTTTTTTTCTTTTTGAGACGCTTCTACAATGTTATTACTGATATGCTGGATTCATATGCTCAGAAAGTACCCTGTCAAATAGTCTTAGTGAAAACTGCCTTCACAGTTGGGAGCCTTAACCTACATTCCTTTGATTCACTTCCTTATTAATAGTTTCTTATGCTCTTTACATCTTACATGAAGGTTGTTGGAGGATTGATCAAAGACTATATCACTTTTGAAAAACCTTGGAGAAACTAATAATCTATTTGACTCTTGTAGGAAGACAGGAGGAGAAGGCAATGGCACCCCACTCCAGTACTCTTGCCTGGAAAATCCCATGGACGGAGGAGCCTGGTAGGCTGCAGCCCATGGGGTCATGAAGAGTCGGACATGACTGAGCGACTTCACCTTCACTTTTCACTTTCATGCATTGGAGAAGGAAATGGCAACCCACTCCAGTGTTCTTGCCTGGAGAATTCCAGGGATGGGGGAGCCTGGTGGGCTGCTGTCTATGGGGTGGCACAGAGTTGGACACGACTGAGGTGATTTAGCAGCAGCAGCAGGAAGAGAGGA
>NW_011493831.1:4096-6322 GCF_000754665.1 Bison bison bison | reverse complement strand
CTGCTACCTAACCCTGGGGGAACTTGCAAATGTCACCCAATCCATCCTGGTGACACCACATTTATAAAGCAAGAAACTACAATGGTCATCTCTCCAGAGGTTATGGTGCATAGTGAAAGTCGTTCAGTCATGTCTGACTCTTTGTCACCCAATGGACTATACAGTCCATGGAATTCTCCAGGCCAGAATATTGGAGTGGGTAGCCTTTCCCTTCTCCAGGGGATCTCCCCAACCCAGGGATCGAACCCAGATCTCCCGCATTGCAGGCAGATTCTTTACCAGCTGAGCCACAAGAGAAGCCCAAGAATACTGGAGCAGGTAGCCTATCCCATCTCGAGCGGATCTTTCCAACCCAGGAACTGAACTAGGGCCTGCTGCATTGCAGGTGGATTCTTTACCAACTGAGCTATCAGGTAAATTTTTATATCAATGGATAATTCTATTCTTATACTCGAGTTACCACTATACACTGTTCTTGAATCAGTAGCAATAGCTATTTGACTCAAAATATCAGCCATCACATTTAGCAAATCCTGTAGTACAAAGCAAATTAGGGTCGCTTTACCAGATTTGCCATTGGGTGGGGTGAAGGGAGAGAGGGCATCGGCTAATTTAATGCAGACCCTGAAGGGTTCGCTGTTTCAGAAAATATACTTGTACCCTTACTATGGTCCAACATTTGCACAGAATTTGAGGTTTGGCCTCCAGCAGGGAGCTTTTTCCATGGCCTGGGCCCCAGAGCTGGCAGTCAGCCTTGTTCCAATCCCTGTTCAACTATGAACTGTGTAGATCCTGCCCCCTGGATAATGCAGTCCTCACCATTCAAAACCTGCCTCTGTCAGATACTGAAACAGGGGCCCTCATTCTGTTCGACTGAGAGCTGGACACAGTCCTCACTATTATGCCAGTTGCAGATCCTTCTTACTGCAATGGGTTTCCTAAATGCTTTTTTTTTTCTTTTTGAGACGCTTCTACAATGTTATTACTGATATGTTAGATTCATATGCTCAGAAAGTACCCTGTAAAATATAGTCTTAGTGAAAACTGCCTTCACAATTGGGAGCCTTACCCTACATTCATTTGATTCACTTCCTTATTAATAGTTTCTTATGTTCTTTACATCTTACGTGAAGATTGTTGGAGGATTGATCAAAGACTATATCACTATTGAAAACTTACATTGAAAAACCTCGGAGAAACTAATAATCTATTTGACTCTTGTAGGAAGTGAGGAGATATTTGGGAAGTGGATATTAGGCCAGGGCTGTGTTTGAAGAGGAAGGATATTGACGTAAATCTTTGCATAAACCACATTTACATGAGTTGTGATGTATTTTAAAATACTTTCCTTTCTAACTAATAGGATGAAGAAAGGAAGGCAGCATCATTTGTCTCTGGCAGACTAAAGTGTTCAAAAGGCACACTCAAAGTCATGGCGGTGGGGCAGGGATGAGGGGAAAGAAATTCCATTTACATCCCACTTTAGTGAAATTATTATAAGGAATATTTGAATAAGGAGCGTTATGTAGAATTTCTGTGAAGCTATCTACCCGCACCATCCCCTCTGTGTCTATTCTCTTTCTTCTTCTCCCATAGGCATTCATGGTTCCCCTGGAATTGTGGCCATAAATATGTAAATTTCCAACCTTAATGAGCTCTCAAGCATACTTCTATATCCTTTTGCATATTTTTGGCCTTTTTTTTTTTTAATTGAAGTAGAATTCTAGCTGAGCTATTTAAAATCCTAAAAGTTATGCTATTAAAGTGCCGCACTCAATATGTCAGCAAATTTGGAAAACTCAGCATTGGCTACAGGAGTGGAAAAGATCAGTTTTCATTCCAATCTCAAAGAAAGGCAATGCCAAAAAATGTCACTGTCACATCAGTGGGTCAAATTCACAGTTGATTTTATGAGCATATTTGTTTGTTCAGTCACTCAGTAGTGTCTGATTCTTTGCGAACCCATGTACTGCAGCATGACAGGCTTCCCTGTCCTTCATCATCTCCCGGATCTTGCTCAAACTCATGTCCATTGAGTCTGTGATGCCATCCAATCATCTCATCTTCTGTCGTCCCCTTCTCCTATTACCTTCCATCTTTCCCAGCTTCGAGGTTTTTCCCAATGACTCGGCGCTTGGCTTCAGGTGGCCAAAGTACTGGAGTTTCAGCTTCAGCATCAGTCCTTCCGATGAATATTCAGGACTGATTTCCTTCAGGATGGACTGG
>NW_011493831.1:2767-3996 GCF_000754665.1 Bison bison bison | reverse complement strand
CTGGAAGAGGAAGTGAAGACCCAATCTAGTATCTTGCCAGGAAGGTCCCATGGACAGAGAAGCCTCAAGGGCTGCAGTCCATGGGGTCACGAAGAGGAGGACATGATTGAGCATGCACAAGCCAGGGACACCCTATAGCTTTTACCTCATTCATCCAACCTCCTCTCTGTGGCAGTCTGGTTTTGTGGGAGTCTGTGAGACACAGAAGCACTAATTGTCACTAGGCCAATTTCTTTGACCAGTGTTGCATCAGTCAGATTTTTAATGTAACAAATTACTCCAAAATGTAGTGACTTTAAACAATCTTTTAGTATTTTCTCTGGATTCTGTAAGACTTACTAGGGGAAAAAACTCTACAGTAATCAAGATAATTTGGACCTTAACTTACAAATGTAAGTAAGTCAATTATATCTCAATAGAGCTGGGGGAAAAACCCTTAGAACACTTTGGGCTCTGAATCAAGGTTTTCAGTCCTTGGTATCTAATTAAATGTTATGCATTTTAAAAGAATATATAGCATTATATTTTTCTCCCAACAATTCCTTTCCTGATCTGGATTGGGAAAATTGGTGAAGATTTTGTAAAGGACACACAAACACAACTCTAAAAGAAGATGCCTTTGGTATTGCTTTCAAACACTGTGAGCTTGTGTTCTTGCTAAGGTTGCTGATAGCTCATGGATGTTTAATAGTTGACGGGGAGCAGTTAGTAAGAGAATCATTGTTTTTCAATAAGCTATGGCTGGTGCTTTAGGGATGTTATCTTGTTAGAGTCTCACACTTGCATTATCAGGCAGGTATGGCGTTACCCTCAATTTATGGAAAAATGAGAGGTGAAGGCCAGCAAGAATGTTTGAGTTCTGGCTTAAAACTCATTGTCCTATAAAAGCAGAAGTGCTCAGTTTCGAAATCCCAGATTCTCATATAACTTATTCTGCAACTCTCTTCACTTATAATCAGTGTCTGCACTGTCCAATATGTTCACCAAAGTGGCTACTGAATATTTATGAGTGTTAATTCAAATTGAGATGTGCTGTGTCAAATATATATCAAAGTTCAGAGTATTAGTATGAACAAAAATTTAAATATCTCATTAATTATTTTTGTACTGCTTGTATGTTGAAATAATATTTTGGATGTATTGGGTTCAGTTCAGTTCAGTTCAGTCACTCAGTCGTATCTGACTCTTTGTGACCCCATGAATCGCAGCACGCCAGGCCTCCCTGTCCA
>NW_011493831.1:1701-2086 GCF_000754665.1 Bison bison bison | reverse complement strand
TGGGGAATTAAGATCGCACATGCCATGAAGCAGCTAAGCCCACGAACCACAACTACTGAGTCCATGCACTCCAAAACCCTTGTGCCACAACTAGAGAGCCCATACATCAAAACAAAATATCACACATGAAGCAGTGAAGATCCCACATGCCACAACAAAGACCCCACAGAGTCTAATACATAAATACATTTTTCTAAGCCTATGACTGCCTCATATGCTTGCAGCCTGGAGGAGGGACCTTCACAAACATATCTACCCTTTCCATACCAGATGCTCAGGCTGTCACCTACAAAACTCATTTCATCAGTCTTTCAAACTCTGTTGCTAGGGGGCTTTTTTAAGATTTTTTTTTTATGTGGACTATTTTTAAAGTCTTTATTTAATT
>NW_011493831.1:1110-1601 GCF_000754665.1 Bison bison bison | reverse complement strand
TGCTGGGAAAGATTGAAGGCAAAAGGAGGAGGGGGTGGCAGAGAATGAGATGTTTAGATAGCATCACCGACTTAGTGGACATGAATTTGAGCAAACTCTGGGAGATGGTGGAAGACAGAGGAACCTGGTATGTTGCAGTCTATGGGGTCACAAAGAATTGGACATGACTTAGTGACTGAACAACAACAGCTTGATATTCATGGCATAGTAAGCTTCTTCTTCTTTTTTTTAAAAAATGTAAAATTTATTTTAATTGGAGGTTAATTACTTTACAATATTGTATTTGTTTTGCCATACATCAACATGAATCTGCCATAGGTATACACGTGTTCCCCATCCTGAACCCCCCCTCCCTCCTCCCTCCCTGTACGATCCCTCTGGGTCATCTCAGTGCACCAGCCCCAAGTATCCAGTATCGTGCATCGAACCTGGACTGGCGACTCGTTTCATATATGATATTATACATGTTTCAATGCCATTCTCCCAAATCA
>NW_011493831.1:0-1010 GCF_000754665.1 Bison bison bison | reverse complement strand
CCAATACAGGAAAGTGAAAAGTGAAAGTGAAGTCGCTCAGTCATGTCTGACTCTTAGCGACCCCATGGACTGCAGCCCATCAGGCTCCTCCATCCATGGGATTTTCCAGGCAAGAGTACTGGAGTGGGTTGCCATTGCCTTCTCCAAACTCATTGCTAACTGGGCCATTCACTACCATGTCCTAAAAGCTCATGACTTACAGGTCACATGACCTTCTAGATTCAGAAAGAAAAAAACGAAGTTGGCAACAGTAGGAGAAGGAAAACTGTGTACTTGATCGACATGGTTAATTGAATCTGGGCTCTAGATTGGACTAGAGACTTGTGCATGTCTCTTGTCCAGACTTTGCCCACTTAACAAAATTTGGATCTACAGGTCCTAAAGCACAGCCTCTATGTTTAAGTATCTACTCTACAAGTAAAGTGATTACAGTTCACTTGACAAACCTCTCAAAAATATCAGAGACATCATTTTCATAGGCAACTAATATTTTATTTTGAACTTCAACAGCTTGGCTAACACCCTCCCCACCCACTCACCCCACTCATCCAGCCCCAACCCACTCTGGTTGCCATCAGTCTCCCAATAAAGAATCAGAGTTCAACTGAACTCCAGCCACACCCTAGGTGTTGTGAAATGCAAGGCATCTTTTAATAGTCCAGCCTGACACATTCATATACTGGAGACAGATTCCTCAACTCTTAGACTGATCTATATCCATATGCATTATTGATCAGAGACTGTATTTTATACTTATTTCTTCCACTAAGCAACTAAACCAGAGAATCTATTTACTTATTATCAGGGGGAACTTGAAGTAGTAAACAGTTTCGAGATAATGAAGCTTTGGATAAAAGAAGCTTACTATACCTTGAATATCAAGTTGTTGTTCAGTCACTAAGACATGTTTGACTCTTTGTGACCCCATGGACTGCAGCATGCCAGCTGTCCTCCACTATCTTCCGGAGTTTGCTCAAATTCACGCCCATTGAGTTGGTGACGCTATCTAA
>NW_011493830.1:15645-16671 GCF_000754665.1 Bison bison bison | reverse complement strand
AGTTGTTGTATAACACAGGGAGTTCAACCTTGTGCTCCATGACCATCTAGAATGGGCGGGATGAGGTAGGGAAGGGCAGGGAACTTCAAGATGGAGGGGACGTATGTGCACTTAAGGCTGATTCACGTTGTTGTATGGCTGAAATCAACACAACATGGTAAAGCAATACCCTCCAATGAAAAATAAGTGTAAAAATAAAATAGTGATGGTAGTAACTGAAATAAAAGAACATATAGAGGTATCTGTTATTTCAATGGAAGAATTGAAATCAACAGGGCTTGGTGGATGACCGGTTGGGAAGCACAAGGTAAGAGTGGTTTTGTGTCTATGTAACTGACAGTGTGGTGGAGCCATTAATAGGAATGGAAACTTTATGACAGGAGAATATTTTGAAGGAAAGAGGCTGTGGTGTGTTTTCAACATGTGTATTTGGGGCAGCAATTGAGCATCTCAGTGGAAATCTTCAAGACAAACATGGACATAGGCTTGAGCACAGAAAGGAGGTGTAAGGAGGAAGAGTTATAAGTGTTCCACGACTAGGAGACGGTTGTGGTAGGAATATGTACTTTGAGAAAGTGAGAGGAGCAAGAGGAAAATGAAGAGACTTTAGGACGGACATTTGAGAAATGCTGATGTTTCTGGGGTAAGAGTAATAAAAGATAGGGAAGAGTAGAGGAAAATTCCACATATTTTTTCCCACAAAGGGCAAAGGAAAGACTTTTCCATGTTAATCCCATAGTGAAGTCACAGTGCTTGTGCTTAGTTGCTCAGTCATGTTAGACTTTTTGTGACCCCTAGGATGCCAGGCTCCTCTGTCCATGGAATTCTCCAGGCAAGAATACTGGAGTGGGTTGCCATGCCCTGCTCCCAGGGGATCTTCCCAATGCAGGAACTGAACCCAGCTCTCCTGCATTGCAGGTGGATTCTTTACCATCTGACCCATCAGGGAAGTCACAGAGAAGGATGGAATTAGAAGAAAAGGCTATGGTTCACAATTTTAGATATCACTGGATATCTTTGAAAAAA
>NW_011493830.1:15220-15545 GCF_000754665.1 Bison bison bison | reverse complement strand
TGATCACTGAGGAAGGCTTTCTTATCTCTCCTTGCTATTCTTGGGAACTCTGCATTCAAATGGGTATATCTTTCCTTTTCTCCTTTGCCTTTAGCTGCACTTCTTTTCTGAGCTATTTGTAAGGCCTCCTCAGACAACCATTTTGCCTTTTTGTATTTCTTTTTCCTGGGGATGGTCTTGATCCCTGCCCTCTGTACAGTGTCATGAACCTCCATCCATAGTTCTTCAGGCACTCTATCAGGTCTAATCCCTTGAATCTTTCGTCACTTCCACCATATAAGGGATTTGATTTGGGTCATACCTGAATGGTCTAGTGGTTTTCCCT
>NW_011493830.1:14610-15120 GCF_000754665.1 Bison bison bison | reverse complement strand
TCTAAGGGATTCTTGCTCACAGTAGTAGATATAATGGTCATCTGAGTTAAATCCACCCATTTCAGTCCAATTTAGTTCGCTGATTCCTAAAGACTGTGCATGTTCAGTCTTATCTCCTGTTTGACCACTTCCGATTTGCCTTGATACATGGACTAACATTCCAGATTTCTATGCAGTATTGCTCTTACAGCATCGGACTTTACTTTCTTCACCACTCACATCCACAACTGGATGTTGTTTTTGCTTTGGCTCCATCTCTTCATTTTTTCTGGAGTTATTTCTCCACTGATCTCCAGTAGCATATTGGGCACCTACCGACGTGGGATATTCATCTTTCAGTGTCTTACCTTTTTGCCTTTTCATACTGGTTCATGGGGTTCTCAAGGCAAGAATACTTATGTGGTTTCCCATTTCCTCCTCTGGTGGACCACATTTTGTCAGAACTCTCCACCATGACCCGTCCATTTTAGGTGGCCCTACAGGGCATGACTCATAGTGTCATTGAGTTAG
>NW_011493830.1:12185-12745 GCF_000754665.1 Bison bison bison | reverse complement strand
AGTCTTCTCCAACACCACAGTTCAAAAGCATCAATTCTTCGGCACTCAGCCTTCTTTATGGTCCAATTCTCACATCTGTACATGACTACTGGAAAAACCATAGCTTTAATTATACGGAGTTTGCTGGCAAAATGATGGCTCTACTTTTTAATAATTATCATATGACCCAGAAATTCCACTCCCAGATATATATCCAAAAGAATTGAAAACAGGTATTCAAAAAATGCTTGTACATGAATGTTGATAGCAGCATTATTCACAATAGCCAAAAAGTAGAAACAACCCAAATGTTCAACAACTGATGAATGTGTGAATAAAAAGTGGTGTATTCATACAATGGAATATTATTCATCTATAAAAGGAATGGATTTTTATGATGTAATATGGATGAATCTTGAAAATATTATGCTACTGAAAAAAGCCACCCACGAAATACCACATATTGCATGGTTTCATTTACAAGAAAGATCCAGAATAGATAAATCTATATATAAAGAAGATTACACAGTTGTTGCCAAGGTTCTGAGAGGCGAATAGAGAGCAACTGCTTAGTGGGCATG
>NW_011493830.1:9879-12085 GCF_000754665.1 Bison bison bison | reverse complement strand
ACACGTGTACACCCATGGCTGATTCATGTCAATGTATGGCAAAACCAATATAATATTGTAAAGTAATTAGCCTCCAATTAAAATTAATTAATTTTAAAAAGAGAGAGAAAAATGGTGACAAGTAAAGGCAGCAGAGATAGAGACCTTTTGTCAAATGAACCTTTTCACCAACCTTCAGTCAGTCTGGTGGAAGTATCACTCTACAATGGAGCATTTGCCAATCACTCAATCTAGGGTTTTGGCCATGAGCTGAAGACAATGTAATACTCAATTAGAGGAGCAGCATCAATATCCTTGAGATTTAAGGGAAGGCCTTGGAGGATGGACAGAGAGAGATGATACTTTGAAAACTCATACTCTATTACTTCATCTTCTTCGGAACACAGGTTGTCAAGTGAAGCAGAGAGCTGGGTGGGCAGGAGAACATGTGAAGCATGAGTTGCATGCAGAGTAAAAATAGCTATTGAAAAAAACACATAAAATATGCTCGGGTTTTCCTGGTGGCTTACTGGTAAAGAATCCACCTGCCTATGCCGGAGATGTGTGTTTAGTCTCTGATCTGGGAAGATACCACATGCCATGGAGCAACTAAGCCCGTGCACCACAACTATGGAGCTTGTTCTCTAGAGGCCAGGAACCGCAACTACGGAAGCCTGCATGCCCTAGAGCCCGTGCTCTGCAACAAGAGAAGCCACTGCAATGAGAAGCAGGTGCACCTCCACTAGAGTGCAGTCCCCCCCTCGCACACACACACATAAAATAGATAACTAACAAAAACCTACTTTAAGCACACGGAAG
This sequence comes from Bison bison bison, assembly GCF_000754665.1. Classification (NCBI taxonomy): domain Eukaryota; kingdom Metazoa; phylum Chordata; class Mammalia; order Artiodactyla; family Bovidae; genus Bison; species Bison bison. The sequence goes on along the minus strand of NW_011493830.1, from coordinate 11,287 downwards.
TCTACTCAGTTCTCTGTAATGGCTATATGGGAGAAGAATCTAAAGAAGAGTGAATATATGTATGTTATAACTAATTCACTTTGTTATATGCCTGAAACTAGCACAACATTGTAAATCAACTATACACCAATACAAATTTAGAGAAAAGCTTGCACAGCAATGAAGAACCAGCACAGCCAAAAAGATTAAAAAAATAAAATTATTAAATAAATTCTCTTCTAAAAAATGCTCAACATCACTAATTATTAAAGCGATGCAGATCAAAACTACAATGAGGTATCACCTCACACCAGTGAGAAAGGCCGTCATCAATCTACAAATAATAAATGCTAGTGAGCATGTGGTGGAGAAGGACATGGCAACCCACTCCAGTACTCTTGCCTAGAGAATCTCATGGACTGAGGATCCTGGTGGGCTGCTGTCCATGGGGGTCACACAGAGTCGGACACGGCTGAAGCAACTTAGCATGCATGCATGCACTGGGGAAGGAAATGGCAACCCACTCCAGTGTTCTTGCCTGGATAATCCCAGGGATGGAGGAGCCTGGTGGGCTGCTATCTGTGGGGTCATACAGAGTCGGACACGACTGAAGTGACTTAGCAGCAGCAGCAGCAGCGAGAATGTGGAGAAAAGGGAACCCTCCTTCATTGTTGGTGCGAGTGTAAATTGGTATAGCCATCATGGAGAATAGTATGAAGGTCCCTTAAAAGACTAAAAGTAGACCTACCATATGACCCTGTAATCACATTCCTGGGCATGTATTTGGAGAAAAACATGATCCCAAAAGATACATGCACACCAGTGTTCACTGAAGCATAGTTCACAATAGCCAGGACGTGGAAACAACCTAAATGTCCATCGGCAGAGGACTGGATAAAGAAGATGTAGTACATGTATACTGGCCAACCCAATACAATGGAATACTACTTGGCCATAAAAAAGAATGAAATAATGCCATATTCAACAACATGGATGGACCTAGAGATTGTCATATGTGATATCAAATGTATGTAGAATCTAAAAAAGGCTGCAAATGAATTTATCTACAAAACAGAAATAGAATTACAGATGTAGAAAACAAACATGGTTACTAGGGTGTAAGGGGGGATACATTGGAAGATTGGGATTATGCACACTACTTGGCCACTTCTATTCAACATTTTATGGGAGGTTCTAGCCAGGGCAGTTAGGCAAGAAAATGAAATAAAATATATGCAGATGGGAAAGGAAGCAGCTAAACAATCTCTTTTCATAGATAACATGGTCTTGCATATAAAAAAATCTTAAAAGATTTCACTAAAAATAGTATTAGAGCTAATGAAGGAGCTCAAAGTTTGTAAGAAACATGATTAATACACAAAACTTATTGCATTTCTATATAGTGTCTATGAACAATATAAAATGAAAT
>NW_011493830.1:8615-9779 GCF_000754665.1 Bison bison bison | reverse complement strand
GTGGGCTGCCGTCTATGGGGTCGCACAGAGTCGGACACGACTGAAGTGACTTAGCAGCAGCAGCAGGAGACATACAGATAAATGGAATCAAATTGAGGGTTCAGAAATAACCCTAAAACTTACAGTCAATTTATTTTTGGCATGTGTGTCAAGACTGGTCAAAAGAGAAAGGATAATATTTTCAACAAATGATGCTGGGAAAGGTGGATATCTACATTCATGAAAATAAATTTGGACTCCTACATATCACTATATACAAAAATTAACTCAAAGTGGATTAAAGACTTAAATAAACACAACAGCTAAAATTACAAGAAGCCCAGAAGAAAACATAGGAGTAAATATTCAAGATCTTAAATTAGCAATTTTTTCTTATATATGACTTGCAAATTATAAGCGACAAAAGAAAAAAATAAATTGAACATTATCAAAATTAAAATTAAAACCTTCTATGCCACAAAGAATATCATCAAGAGAGTGAAAAGACAACCCACAGAATGGCAGAAAATATATGCAAATCATATATCATATAACTTGTATCCAGAAAATATAAGGAACCCATGACTCAACAAAATGACAAATAACCCAATTAAAAACAGGCAGATGATTTGGATAGACATTTCTCCAAAGAAGATATACAAATAGCCAATAAAGACATAGAAGAATGTTCGACATCATTAGTCACGCTAGGAATGCAACTCAAAGCCACAGTTAGATACCACTTCACTTCCTCTAGGCTGGCTATAAATTCCAGAAATGGACAATAACAAGTGTCAATAAGGATGTGAAGAAATTGGAACAATCAAACATTGCTGGTGGAAATGTAAAATTTTGCAGCTGCTGTAGGAAAAACTTGACAGCTCCTCAACAAGTTAAGTACATAATTACCATTGTTATTTTTGCTGTTCAGTTGCTAAATCATGTCCGACTCTTTGCAGTCCTATGGAAGCACACCAGGCTTCCCTGTCCTTCACCATCTTCCTGAGTTTGCTCAACCTCATGTCCGTTGAGTCTGTGATGCCATCTAACCATCTCATCCTCTATTGCCCCCTTCTCCTCCTGTTTTCAATCTTTCCCAGCATCAGGATCTTTTCCAGTGAGTTGGCTCTTTGCATCAGGTGGCCAAAGTATTGGGGCTTCAGCTTCAGCATCAGTCCTTTCAAT
>NW_011493830.1:6544-7011 GCF_000754665.1 Bison bison bison | reverse complement strand
AATCTCTTGTCATTTTTTTCGGTGATGTATTTCCAGCATCTGAAGTAGGGCTCGACACACAACAGGCACTCAATAAATATTTGTTGAAAAAATTAATGTATCACACATTACATAGCTGGTTTCATGTACTTTTGACAGTTTCCTGATGCTTACATGCATCAGATCATTTTCCCCATCACTTGGGAGATCAAAATGTTGAAATTCCACTTCTCTTGTCCTCAACAATCATCTCCAATCTACATCTGTAACTTCAAGCTCTTTATTTTCAAACAGACATATCTGAATCTAGGTAGTGTGTTGAGAACAAATACAGATTAAATATCAAAGAAATCAAACTCTTTGTTCCAGTTTGGGAAAATATAGCCAAAGATGAATAAGACCAGAGGATTAGGAATGATAGCACAGTAACAGCTGTTTGAAGAAGGTAATATGGCGTTTTCGTTCCCATCTTTGACTAAAGGTATGTT
>NW_011493830.1:4841-6444 GCF_000754665.1 Bison bison bison | reverse complement strand
AAAAATCTAGTTTAAAGCAATTCCTTCATCAGCTACAATAAGAGTTTGCTCAGTTGACACCCTTGGCTATGGGCACTTCTGCTTCAAAAACACATTTTCTTTTGATGTCTCATTTGTTTACTTTTGTTTTCATTTTTCTTGCCTGAGGAAGTATATCTAGAAAGATATTTCTAAGACCAGTATCACTGCTCTGTCCTCTCTTGCAGAGTTGGATCTGGAGAATGTGTGTGGCAGGAGAGTGAAATCTTTGAGGAAAATGCTAGGAGATTCGTCTTTCTTTCTGTTCTACTTTCCACTCTGAAAGTTTTTAAATCCTCATTTAGTACATCTGTGTTTCAGCTGATAGGTGTGCCAGTTTTCATGTAATCTTTATTGGGTCAACTTGAGAATGGGGAAATTGCTTTTAAGAAAGAAAAAGAAAAAAAGGTCTAAAAAAAGAAAAAAGACCAGGGTCAAAGAGCGAGTGTACTGTCTATGTTTTCTTCTAGGAGATTTATGGTTTCAAGTCTCATATTTAAGTCTCTAATCCATTTTGTATTGATTTTTGTGTATGGTATGTGATAGTGGTCTAGTTTCTTTCTTTCTTTTTCTTCTTTTCCTTGTGTGTGGCTGTCCCATTTTCCCAGCACTATTTACTGAAGAGACTTTCCTTTCTCCATTGTATGTTCTTGCTCCTTTGTTGTAAATTAATTGTCTGTATGTGCATTGGTTTATTTCTGTGTTTTCAGTTCTGTTCCATAGATCTAGGTGTCTGTTTATCTGCCAATACCATGCTATTTAGGTTACTATGGTTTTGTAATATAGTTTGTAATCAGGGAATGTGATAAAAAGACATTTTTATAAAGAAGACCTACAGACAGCCAACAGGCAAATGAAAAGATCCTCAACATCACTAATTATTAAGGAAATGCAAATCAAAACCACAATAACAAGTCAACTCACACCTGTTAGAATGGCTATTATCAAAACGGCAAGAAATAACAGGTGTTGATGAAGGCATAGAGAAAAGGGAACCTTCATACACTGCTGGTGCAAATGTAAATTGGTGCAGCCACTATGGAAGACAGTGTGGTGATTCCTAAAAAAATTAAGAACAGAACTACTATATATCCCAGCTATGCCACTTCTTGTGTTTATTCAAAGAATATGAAAACACGAATCCAAAAGGATATGTACCCCTATGTTCAATTGCAGCATTATTTACAACAGCCAAGACATGGGAACAACCTAAGTGCACATCAGGGGATGAATGGCTAAAGAAGATATGGCATATAGATACAAGGGAATACTGCTGCTGCTGCTGCTAAGTCACTTCAGTCGTGTCTGACTCTGTGCGACCCCATAGATGGCAGCCCACCAGGCTCCTCCATCCATGGGATTTTCCAGGCAAGAGTACTGGAGTGGGGTGCCATTGCTTTCTCCAAGGGAATACTCAGTTCAGTTCAGTCTCTCAGTTGTGTCAGACTCTTTGCGACCCCATGAATCGCAGCACGCCAGGCCTCCCTGCCCATTACCAACTCCCGGAGTTCACCCAGACTCACGTCCATCGAGTCAGTGATGCCATCCAGCCATCTCATCCTCTGTCGTCCCCTTCTCCTCCTGC
>NW_011493830.1:4204-4741 GCF_000754665.1 Bison bison bison | reverse complement strand
TATATAAAATAAAATATATAATATATCAAATTTGATATATTTTGCACTGTTCCTGGCTCTTCCTTATGCCTGGAATATTCTTTCTCTAGGTCTTTGGAGGCTAATTCACATCCTTATTTCAGGAGTTTGTTCTAGAATCACTTTCTCAGTATCATCTACCCCAATCATCCTATTCTAGAGAGCAACCCACCCAATCCACCCTGTGCTACCGATCCCCTTCACTCTGCTCTACCTTCTTGTTAAATATCCCATAGCATTTATAACCATCAATGGCACCCCACTCCAGTACTCTTGCCTAGAAAATCCCATGGACGGAGGAGCCTGGTGGGCTGCAGTCCATGGGGTCGCTTAGAGTGGGACACGACTGAGCGACTTCACTTTTCACTTTCACGCATTGGAGAAGGAAATGGCAACCCACTCCAGTGTTCTTGCCTGGAGAATCCCAGGGACGGGGAGCCTGGGTGGGCTGGCCGCCTAGTGGGGTCCACAGAGTCGGACACGACTGAAGCGACTTAGCAGCAGCAGCAGCAGTCATGT
>NW_011493830.1:3695-4104 GCF_000754665.1 Bison bison bison | reverse complement strand
ACCAGAGGGTAAGGGGTAGCGGGGTTGGGGAGGGCAAAATAGGTAAAGAGGATCAATTATATGGTGACATATGGAAATAAAATTGTTAGCAGTGAGCACGCCAGCATTAGAAATATAACACTGCACACATGAGACATATAATGTTATAAACCAGTTACCTCAATAAAAAGTAAATCGTAAAAAATATATTTCTTTCTACCTAGAAGTCATTGTAAGATAACATAGTCCATAAAGGAAATTGCCTTTTAGATAGAAGCTTCAGAAACAGAGATTTTTGTAATTAGAAATATAGGCATAATGCAACTAAATATATGCAAAATAGGGACAAAGGTACTGATTACTTTGATGTAGTAGGAGTAGGTTATTCTATCTTGATATAATAAAATATATATTTATTATATATATTTAT
>NW_011493830.1:0-948 GCF_000754665.1 Bison bison bison | reverse complement strand
GAGAGACTAACTTGTATGTGGAAACGTTTGAATTCCGGGAGTTTGGGTGAGGGACAGGGGAGACCTGGCATGCTGTAGTCCGTGTGGGGTCACAGAGAGTTGGACATGACTGAGCAACTGAATTCAACTTGTATGTGGAAATGTTTGAACTTAGGGACCATTTCCATGGTATGTGGCCACACAGAACAGATATTTTCAATCCAAAGTCAGTTTTCTATAGTAGAAGACAGTAAGGGTACATGGACAGAGCCAAGCTTTTAAGTCACTGAGGCGTGGGTCTGAATCGCAGCACCACCGCTTAATAACTGAGTAAGTCTGGACTTAAATTCCTTCACCTTTCAACACTGACATATTGGTACATTCTTTCCAGGTTTATTTTGGGGGCTCAATGACTTGGTATTTTTAAAAGGCCTGGCCTGTATAACAGGTGCTCCACAAATAATAGTCCATTTATCCGTTCAACAAACATTTATAAGACACTTTCTCTGTATAGCAGTCATTGTGCTAGGTGCTGGGACTACCAAGAGAAATGGAATAGAGTGTTCATGCTTAGAAGGTGAAAGTGTTAATCACTCAGTTGTGTCCGACTCTTTGCGACCCCATGAACTATAGCCCACCAGGCTCCTCTGTGCATGGAACTCCAGGCAAGAATACTGGAGTGTGTAGCTGTTCCTTTCTCCAGAGGATCTTCCCAACCCAGGGATTGAATCCAGGTCTCCTGCACTGCAGGTAGATTCTTTACCATCTGAGCCATCAAGGAAGCCCAAAGGAGGTCACAATTAAGACCTAAAGACCCAGAAACCTACAAGATACTGTATGGAAAATCTGACACTACAAAGCTATGCATAGGCTATCATGAAGAAACAGAAGGAAGGGTTAAGGAAGGCTTTCTGAAGTAGGTGATGAACCTTAATCATTAATTGGGAGCTTTCTCAGGTGGAGGGGAGT
>NW_011493829.1:16996-17723 GCF_000754665.1 Bison bison bison | reverse complement strand
ACAAAAAGCATTTGAATGAAAATTATACCAGATATTCACTGGACTTCTGGAACTATTCTCTGTGGATTGTCTGATCGAGAACTTGGCCCATCGATCATTGGTCAGTGTGAGGGTGTCCCTGGTAAATCCAGACTTGTGTCTGGTTTTTGTAGTGATGGCATTCTGGCTTAGGACAGTGACATTAACCAGTGAAGTTCAGTGGAACCGGGAATCCTTAGTGTCAGAGTTGCCACCCTTGTCCTTCCCCTCAGGAGATGGGCTCCATGCTGCCACAACATAGAGCTTTACCAGGGTATACAAATTTTCATGCGTCATCATCTGGGACTTGGTTCAGTCACCGAGAATAGATCCACATCTGGAAGAGTAATGGCTGCCCCAATAGACCCACATCACTTGTCACAATCAGCAGAGAACTCAGACCACACATAGCAGGAACTGGACCTTCATGTCGGTGCCACTGTGGCTGGACACCAGGATGCAACTGTAGCTTGTGTTCCTAGCCTGTGTCCCTGGGATACAGTGAGATGCAAAGATCACTAGAGGGATATAGAGACAGAAACAACAATGGGGAGGCAGGAGGAAGGCTGAGAGGACACGAGCGCTGGAAGCCAGGTACAGACTAGCCTGCATTTGCCTCTGTCTGGAGGAGAATTGTGCCCTAGGGGCTTCCAAGATACTCACAGCCTTTCCAGTCTGACTACACCCTTCCTCCAAGCCTCACCAGAAT
>NW_011493829.1:15557-16896 GCF_000754665.1 Bison bison bison | reverse complement strand
TGCAGCTTTGGGGACCCTAGACCATGATGGTAAGATGTGAGTTGCTGACACCCGCAGTCTTGAAGAACTTTCTGAATAATTGGGGAGAGACCTGAGCCCACCACCCAGTGGGCACATCTTCAAACAGGACAGACTGTGAAAGTCTTGCTTTATTTTCCTCAGGAGGACGATTTCAGTGAGCACAAGGTTTTAATGACTTCCCTAGCCCTCCCTCCCTGCCTTAGGCTGTCCATGCACCCAAGTTGCACCCCCTCACTCCAAAGCCACATGAGCCTTGTGAGAGCATAAGCCCGTCATGTCTGGCTGCCATGTGGAAGAAGAAGTGCCTGTGGATGTGCACGCAGAAGGCAAGGACCATGGCTTCACCTGAGGAGCAGTATTGCAGCCACCCACCCCCTGTTGGACAAGGTCAACACCTGTCTGGACCACCCAGAGGAGAGAAATGAACACCTTGCCGCCTCCCAGAGTGTTTGAATCAAACTAGTAGACACACCTTGAGTTCCATTACCTGCTCAGGGGGGCCCAAAGCGATTGGCAGTCTATAGTAGAGCCATCCAAGGTCCGGAGCCAGGCCTCAACACTGCCTCCCTGAGTCAGGCTCTAGCCTGAGCCCTCACGACCTGACTTGGGGCTGGCCTGGGGGATCTGCCTGCCTAAGCCCTCTTTCTGGTACTTCCTTTCACCTGCCTGGAATAATCCCACCACCTGGCATTCCCATCTGGGGCCAGGTGTGCGCCTGTGACCCACCTAACTTGCCTGCCTGCCCAACTCCTGAATACTCCATGCTCTGCCTACATTTAGTAGGCAGATTAGAGAGTTATCTTAAAATTCCCTAGAATTATTATTCCTGTACCATGTTGCCACTTGAATGACTGTTTCAGAAAAAGCTGTTGGCATTCTCAGCTCTACAAAGGGTTTATAAATTTACTATTAGAAGTTTTAGGTAATGAGCGTAGAGTCTGATTTTTCTTTAATGACTGCTGCTGCTGCTGTTACTAAGTCACTTCAGTCATGTCCGAGTCTGTGCAACCAACCCCATAGACAGCAGCCCACCAGGCTCCCCCGTCCCTGGGATTCTCCAGGAAAGAACAGTGGAGTGGGTTGTCATTGCCTTCTCTCTCTTTAATGACTAGTCAGAGGCAAAGACTTCAGCCAGTCAGCTACCTTTTCAATTCTGTTCATTCATATTCTGGTAATGAGTGACATATAGTGAATAATTCCTAATATTCAAAGGACTGGATTCTAATTCAAATTGGACCAGCAGTTTATTGTGTGCTTCCAGGTTTTTGTTCCCATGATTCTGATGTTCTCCAGAACCATGCTGGGCCAGTCCTCATAT
>NW_011493829.1:12676-13170 GCF_000754665.1 Bison bison bison | reverse complement strand
ATTTCCTTCTCCAATGTATGAAAGTGAAAAGTGAAAGTGAAGTCGCTCAGTCGAGTCTGACTCTAGCGACCCCATGGACTGCAGCCTACCAGGCTCCTTCACCCATGGGATTTTCTAGGCAAGAGTACTGGAGTGGGGTGCCATTGCCTTCTCTATCTTCTATATATATATCAGAGATATGGCCACCCGATGGTGATGTGAGGGAACAGGCCCAGGAAACAGGAGAAAGAGCCCTGAACCACAATGTCTCCCAAATGTTTCACACCAAAGATCCTTGTCCCCTCCAATGTCTGTCTTTCCTTATAATCTCAGAGCCTCTTCCTCATACCCCTACTGGGCCCAAATTACCCTCATCAAGAGGAAGCAAAACCTTAAACGGGGAAACCACCAGACCCTTTACCTACCCAAAACGAGCTCCCCTTTCGTCTCACCCACTCCTGTAGTGCAATACCACAAACAAGGCATACCTGCCCCTCCACTGTGGTACTAACAAC
>NW_011493829.1:11856-12576 GCF_000754665.1 Bison bison bison | reverse complement strand
GAGAGTGCAGAGAAGATCCCCTTGAGGCAATGACGACCCAACCAACAGGAAGACCCATATGGAAGTGAAGCAGCCGCCTAGCACAAAAGGCTATCTAGCAGATACACAAAGGGAGAAACAGATACAGCCTGGAGTCGTAGCCCTCTCCAGAAAGAGGAAAACAAGATTTGAATCCTGCAGTCCTTACACCTCATTCGGTAGTCTCGTGGACATCTAGGCTCATTGGCGCATGTGTAAGAAAGGCCTGTACTAAGGACGGCTCATTGACAATACACACCTGACCTCATTTTTCCAACTAAAGTGCTGAGTGTGCTGAGCAGAAGAGTGCCGAAAGGAAACTTGGAAAGTTCTAAAAATATACCCAAACACAGAGAAGACATCTCACGGTTGACAATATCCCTTTGCTCTGCACAATGGCATGAAATTCTGACAAATAGCGACTCACAACTGCTGTCCCTGAGCCTACAACCATGGCCCATGCGGTACAGATGCCTGATTAAGGCCAGAGATACGTTACCATCCAGACCCAATGTTTCTCGTAATCCTTGCTTTAGAGCAGTCTGACTCACGCCAGAGACAACTTACATCGGGAATCCCTTCTTTTGAACCCCCTTTGCAGCATTTAAGTCTGACTCACCAGAGCTAACTTACCGTTCAGTTCAGTTCAGTTCAGTCGCTCAGTCGTGTCCGACTCTTTGCGACCCCATGAATCGCAGCACG